>NW_009928744.1:48289-49465 GCF_000696875.1 Nestor notabilis
CACATGCCCACTAGATGTTACCTACGTTAGCAGAAGATATTGGATAATCAGGGCAAGAAGCCCGCCAAGGCGTTACTGAACGCAAGCGATGCTGGCTGAGGGCCCACGCACGTTGGGGTTTGGGTCCAGGACAAAGCACAATGTCCCAGGTGAGGAATTTGGAGACATCTGTACTAAGCTTTCTGCTGCAGCAGCCATCCAGGTTCAGACAACATTGCTCGCAGTCTCTTCTCCACCCCTACCCGCCCACAAATATCCGCTAAAATCAACGCCTCGGGTATACACTGATTTGGATTTGTCCCATAGGAATGACAGACGTGGAACACAGGCATTGCACCAGGAGCAGTGCCTCTTGTTCGTCATGCTCCATACTATCCACTGGAAGGCAAAAATTTGGTTGCTGAAGGATACTCCAAAGGCAGCACCTCTAAAAATGTGTCAGCAGTACATTTCTGTTTATCCGGAAGTGGTTAAAAGCCTGAAATATTTAAAACAGCAGCTATTTTTTGATGATGTTACAAACCCAGCTTATCTGTAGGGCAGCTAAGAGCCATACCAGCAGAAGATCTGAAAATCTGAGTCGTAAACCACTGAAAGATGGTGTTTAAAATGAAAATGCCAGCTCAATTGCAACCATGGTCTTCCCAAGGCACAGGCATCATGTCAAAACCTGAAAGATTGAAACACGTATCAGTAACTGGCACCGTCACATCATTTCTAATACTATGAAGGAGGTCAGACTACCACCAGCATCGCAAACCACTGAAAGCTTGCAGGAAGAACACAAGTGACTGGAAATAGGTACAAAATACATGTCACAGGCTTGAGCAATCCTTTCAACAGGACAACAAAAGGCACCATCTTCTGCTGCAGTGAATTTAGCCTGTTCTGAATGGCTGCTCCACTCTAGGGACTCAGGACTCCCTACCCTGAGCATGTCCTTCCCAATACTGAAAAAGTGAAGTTTTCTGTCCTAGGTGGGGAGGCAACTGCTCTACCAGTAGTTGAAGAACATAAAGCATCTCATGCCCAACCCAAAGTCTGTTAGCATTTTGCATAGTGACTTTAGGACCATGTCTGGCATTCACAAACTGCTGAGTGGGTGCACCCGACCCCCATACAGACCAAAGTCTTAAGATCCCTGTGGAGCGCACGGTGCCCACGACACCCGAAAGC
>NW_009928745.1:0-9636 GCF_000696875.1 Nestor notabilis
GAGATAAGAACAGTTTAATAATGAAAATAAAAATAAAACATAATAATAATAATAATAATAATAGGAAATAAAGATAGAGATGAAGGAATAAACCCAATCCCCTGAGAAAGAAAACAAGTGATGCACAATACAATTGCACACCACCCACTGACTGATACCCAGCCCGACCCAAGCAGCAATTGGTCCCTTCTGGGTAACTCCCCCCAGTTTATATACTGGGCATACTGGGGAATACCCCTTTGGCTAGTTTGGGTCAGGTGTCCTGTCTCTGCTTCCTCCTGCTTTCTTGTGCCCCTTGTCACTGACAGAGCACGAGACGGAAAAGTCTTTGATCAGGGTAAGTGCTGCTCAGCAACAACTAAAACATTGGTGTGTTATCAGCATTATTCTCACCCTAAATGCAAAACACAGCACCATACCAGCTACTAGGAAGAAAATTAATTCTATCCCAGCCAAAAATAGGACATGGATTTCCCAGTGCTGGACACATTTAAGGTTCAGCTGGGCCATCTTGTCTACACCATGCTTTTGCCAAGAAAGGTTGGACAGGACAATCCTTTAGGTCCCTTGCAACCTGGTATTCTATGCTTCTATGAAACAGGGAGAATTGAGATAGGAGCAGAGAGATGTGTGCACAGGAGAAAAGGAGGAGATGATGGAGAGTATTTTGGATAGTTTGCGTTGGGAAAGCTGAATAAGGTGAAAATGGTAGTAGAAAGAAGGGGGATCATACAAAGCTTTAGGGTCACTAACCTTAACATAAACACTGAATAAGGAACACAATAAAGAGGAAAGCATGAATTTCAGAGATATGATAGCAGAAGAGGCAGTACGACAGATGCAGTATTAAGTCTGAAATGAAATGAATCATCTGGACTTTACTTATAACCACTTACGATAGGATGAGTAAGCCAAATTTATTTACAGAGCCAAAAGGGTATGTGAAAGGAGAAAAATAACAAGGAAGCATTGTTTTAAATTGAAATAAAAGTCAAGATGTGATAAAAACAAATGGTCATATACTGATAAAATGATTTAGAATGCCAATTTGCTTTTTGCAGTTTGAACTCTCAACAGACTGAAGTCTTTGCTACATTATTAACCCTTTTAAGGAGCTGAAAAGTTGAACACTGAAAGGAAGGTGAATATATTTAAATATATAAATATTCTTGAGGACTTGTCACTTATATGTAACTGGGTATTTCTAATATATTGGGGATTGTTTTCTCACAAGTTGTCTGCATTTTTTTTGTCATGCTATTCCTTTTTTGTAGCCATAAGCATTCACAAAATCATAGTTCTAATGAGGTCTGACTTAAAAAACAGCAGGGATCTCTAGTTTCAATACTTTCCTCACTAGTTTCTATTCCATGTAGTTAGCATCTAGCTCCTAAGCAGCAAATTAGCACAGTGTAACTTTGCTGGTCTACTTTCATAACTGCTGTAAATGTTGATACATTTCAGTCAAATGTGACAAAAGAAAGGCCACAGAGTTGGACAGTTTATGCTAGCTTTGTGAGAGGAAGAGACAACAAAGGGGGAGACTATGTGTGAGGCCATCCTTATTAAAAAACAGGAAATTCCAAGTCTCCCCAAATCCAGGCTTCAATAATTCTGTTGCAATACATCTGTAGAAATATGTATATATAAATAATAAATGAAGAATGATACTTTTTATGTGACAGGTGAATCAATACGCTTGCTAAGACTGAGATCTGTGGCCACACACTGCTCTTCACTAAAATTTTTCCTACTACTTTTGGGAAACAGTTTATCATCAGATCTGTGGAACTGTTTGAACAGTCTTTCTGGGTTCAAGAAGATATTCTTCTCATGTTAACATCTTTAATTACAGTGAAGTTTCTGCCTCCCCGATTCATGCTGTCTCTGAAGAGTTGTGTGCAGAACTGAATGTCTGCAAGCATTTCTAGGGAAGAGCTCTATGAGCACAGCTATCTCCACAACTTTATCCAAGCCGTTCCTTCAAACACAATCCTCACCAAGCATACGAAAGGGAGGTCAAGTCATTTTATATAAATGTGGCCTATATGTGTTAATTGTAGTGTTTCACTATTTCGTAATGCTCCCCACCTGATACGTATACCATCAAAACTTAATGCCAGATTTAATAACTTTAATTCACAGTACCTTTAACTAATGATACTAATCTCAAAAAAAGAGAAACTATTCAACATAGTAGATGGTGATATAATCTAACAGTGACGTTTCAATCTAAAGTAAACACTCACGTAGCAAAGCCAAATTAAAGCTTCCAGAGATCCCTCTGGAAGTGCGTATTTCACTCAGTGCTCTGAATTAGGCAAGAGTTTCCCTGGCTGTGTAATTAACACCACATCATGAAACGCATGCAAGCACTTTATTTTAAGTTTTGTGATAAGTCTTCCTTCTGAGATTCTAGGGAACATAATTCTCTAGAACTGCAAATATCTTTCTTGAGAAAATAAACAGTAACTAACAAGTAACTAACTTGTGATGGAGAACAAGATCTGTTGTTCAATTTAAATTAAAGTAATAATTTTTAACCCTGCTTTTTAGGATGATCCATATCTGTAAGTGGGTTTTTGTATATTCATACTATTACTCTTTCAAAGCTCTCAAATGTCTGGTTCATAAATTACAGAAAAAGCAGCATCAAAGAAAAGGGGAAAAAGCAGAAAGTCTTTGGAAGAAAGGTTTTATATTTTGAATTTTGAAATATACTCCCAAATCAAATGTGTTTTATCACCACAAAAACATTTCATCCATAAGTTTATTTCATACACTACATTATCAGGTCTGTCAGCAGAATGGGATGCAGATGAAGGAATGAAAGACAGGAATAGAATAAAGGAGTCTGGAGGCCAGGGACAAGAACTATGAAGTATATCTAAAGCACATATATATTACTTTAGATAGTGTAAGATGAGAAGTGTAGGTATTCCCAGGTTTGTTTTTGTATTTGTCCTGGGTTCAGCTACAGCAGTCATTTTTCTCCTTCTTAGCTGGTGCAGTGCTGTGTTTTTGACTTTCAGCCTGTCAACAACACTGATAACACTGATATTTTTAGTTGTTACTAAGTAATGTTTACTCCAACCAAGGACTTTCTCAGTCTCATGCTCTGCCAGGGAGGAGGGGAAGCCGTGAGGAAGCAGAGACAGGACACCTGACCCAAACTGGCCAAAGGGCTATTCAATACCACAGCACGTCATGCCCAGTATAGAAACTGGGGGGAGTTACCCAGAAGGCCCAGGTCACTGCTTGGGTCGGGCTGGGTATCGGTCGGCGGGTGGTGAGAAATTGTATCCTTTCCCTTTGTTATTCCTCTTATCATTATTATTGGTAGCAGAAGTGGTTTTATATTATACCTTAGTTACTGGAGAGCTGTTATCTCAACCCATGGGAGTTACATTCTTCTGATTCTCCTCCCCATCCCTCCGGGAGCAGGGGGAGGAAAAAGGAGGAGAGTGAGTAAGCAGCTGCGTGGTTCCGAGTTACCGGCTGGGCTTAAACCATGACATTATTAAGTGAATACTGACAAGATATTCCTCATATCCGAAGGGCAGAAACCAGTTTAACCATAGGGTCATAAATCTTCTATGGTTGTGCTGCATTTTAAGATTATACTACAGTATACTTCAGTATACCTAAGAATATTTTAGTGGTGTATATCAGTATCATTGATTAGCCACACTTTTCTCAAATTAGGCTTAAGAATTATTATTTTGTCTTGATACAGGGCTTGCACATGCATGAAGGGTAAGCACTAGATGATAATTTAGATACACAGTGATGCTGGAATGCAAATATTTAAATAGGCTGATAGAAGGGTGTAAAATAGCAAGTTAAAGATTTTTTTTCCTCCGGTCAACTAGAAGTCTATTAAAGATTAACATGTTAATATAAAACCAGCAAATACTGATGACAGTATAAAACAGGTTGGTAGCTCTTGTACAAGTATTTTATTATACATCAGCACTGAGAAATTAACATGAATATGTTTTATTGTAACTACCCCAGTCCCACACCAGCTCTGTTCAGCCATCACATAGGTGAGTATAAAATCTAAACTATATTAATCCAAGCAAAGTCAGGGATGTCCAGAATATATGGAAGTGGCAACCAGTTTATAGTGGAATATGACTACAGTCATTAGGGACAAGGGGTAATGGCTTCAAACTTAAACAGGGGAACTTTAGGTTAGATCTAAGGAAGAAGTTCTTTACAGTGAGGGTGGTGAGGCACTGGAATGGGTTGCCCAAGGAAGTTGTGAATGCTCCAACCGTGGAGGTGTTCAAGGCCAGGCTGGACAGAGCCTTGAGTAACATGGTTTAGTGCAAGGTGTCCCTGTCCATGGCAGGAGGGTTGGAACTAGATGATCTTAAGGTCCTTTCCAACCCAAACCGTTCTATGATTCTATGATTCTATGAATGAGACAGCAACATACAAGTGAGTTTAAAAAAACGCTCTTTCATGCAGAAAGATCTATTCAAATGCTAAAAATACATTTGACTACATGGTGGACCAAGTTGTTGCAGACATGGAGACTAACTGATAGAAATACACTTCTTTTAGTATACAACTAAGTCAAATTCATTATCTTGAAACAGGAAGAGAATGTTAAGTAAAGTATCTTGTTAAAGTAGCTAAGATATCAGGCAGAAGTCAAAGGCAATAGTGACAATAGTGTGAGGGAAATGGCATAACGTTGTAAATCTGTAAAGGCTGGAAAGGAGGAAAGAAAACATAAAAACAACCTGAACTGAGTAATGAAGTAGTAAAGAATAACTCTATTGTGTCGCCTACACAGTATAAGATAGTTCTTCCCAAAAAGATATATATGTAGAACCTGGAATATATAAAGTTGTGTTTGGGCAATGTCAAATTACTGCAGTCTATATTAGATCATTTTTGGTGTGCTTTTTTTTTTTGTCCTTGCAGTTCAGCTCCCCTGACACATCAAATAGTCAGGAGCAGGGGGAGCTGTACTTGGCTTCCACTCCCAGTGGCAGTCCCTGCAGTGTGAATGCTCCAAGCTGGGTTTTTTTGAGATGCTTTAGGAAATGCACCTTCCCTCTCTCTCCTTCCCAAAACAAAAGCGAGCTTTGCTTATTCTATGGGAGAATGCTCATATGGAGTTCACATTGACTCAGTGGGTGAGGCAAGACAATTATCTTTGTGTTTTTGTTCTGGGAGGTCTGCCTGCTTGGCATATGAGAGTCCCACTAGGGCTGTCTGCCCCCAGCCACGATATGCCATCCCTGGGATGCCCAGGCACGCTGCAGACTGCTTAGGGCTTCACAATGGAGGGCATTTTGCTGTTCTGCTTGTCTTTAGAGAATAGAATGGGTTAAAAAAACCCAGTCCAGCATATTTCTTATAGCCAAGTATAGCATCAGTCAGAACACATTTTGAATGCTTTTATGAAGTTCATTTATAACAAGAGCTGGATATGTGTTTTCCATTGGAATTTCCCAACAGAAAATATGGCTTCTGGAAAACTGATTTCTGTGAGAAGTTTTTTATAATGACAAAAAATATGTTATCCTTTCAAAAATTAGCATATGATTAATTTTCTTTTTTATTTCAGCCAAAGCAGAGAATTTTAATTTAGTACAATGACTTCAAATTACAGATTGCATTTTCTTCTAGTACATGGATTTCCTTATGAGGCAAATAATCCCACTAGTCCCATCTGCACATGGGACACTATCCCTGCAGTGCTTCATCTTCCGTAATGTCACTTAGAGTGCAACGTTTGGTGTTCATATTGTCTCACAGAGTAAGGAGGGGTGCAGGCGATCTGGCTTTACAGAACCTATTGCACATTAGGTGCACCACAGGAAAATGAAGTTTCATTTCTTAAGTGATTCGCACCACAGTGGTTTAGGCCATTCCAACAAATCAGAATGAAACATTGCAGTTTTAGGAATGCCAAAATGCTCATTTTCAAAACTGCAGTGATCACTCTGGATCATATGGGACACTATAACATGAAACAATGGTTAGGGTTTTTTTTGGGGGGGCTTGATTTTTGTTTTTAATTGTTTGGTTTGTTGGTGGTTTTTTTCTGTAGAACAGTTCAAAATAAACTTTCTCTAATTCAGGGTATAAATGAAATGGTTATCACTGGAATTTGCTTTGGGCTTAAAAGATGTTTTTATCTTTTTAATTCCCTTTCATTTTTTGGTGACTTATTACTGTTCACCTAGAAAATATCTAATTTCAAGACTAATTCATCTTGTTAAATTGTTATGAATAAACTGAACTTCCATATGAGGGAAATGAAAATAAACTTTAAAATACGTCTGAAATTATTCTGGATATGAGACAAGATTTTCCAACATCACTTTATGGACTTGTTTTAACAAGAAACCAAAAAAAAGCAGATCAGCTATTAGTTAATGGATTACAGAGATTTAAAAGATTTTAAGCACACATCCTGATTCTCCACTGTTGTAATCACCATAAAAATACAGGTCATACCCAAATACAGAATTGCTGTGAAATGCCAACTTTCTTGTTCTTGGTTCATTTGAAGGGTTTGGGATATTTTATGTATTTATTTTTCTTTGAAATGTAAAGACATTTAACGAAATTAGAAAGAACTGAAGCAATGAAATGAAATGAAATGAAATTTTTTAACAGGAAAGGAAATGTTGCCATAATGAGTCAAAATTAATAGTGTAGCAATTCATTTAGCATAAAATCTGGGATTGTATTTCTACATTCAAGTTTGTTTCTTTTGTGATGCTATTGTAGTGCCTACTTTTTTCCATTTACACTACATAATACATTCACATTTAACCCTATTTTAAGCCCTAGCTTGCATTTTAAAACATAGCTTCCAGGTTTACATTAAATTAATATATTTAATATCCTGTGAAGTTCTTTGTCTTGTATTTTTCTGAAAATAGGGATTTTATTTTCTATATAGATCCCCAGCAACACAAAGATTACTATTTGATGAACTTGCAAATGCCAGTAGATGTTAGTGAATAAATCAGCTAGTAAAAATACACTTTACAACTGTTAAAATGATCTATGAAAAGGTTAAATAATATGTTAAAATTATTTTAATTCTGTACTAGTTCTAAGAGACTTTTTTTATTTTTTGTATTTAGATTACAGAAAGTGCTGCCAAATGAAATCTATATATCAGGACCAAAAGCCATCTTCTTTCTACTCCATGAACTGTTTAAATAAAATATTTTTGTTCATCAAAAGGCATATTTTGCCATAGCTTAGTTTTATTTAAAGATCTAGTAATTTCCAGTCCCTACTTATAGGTATTGTCTAACCTTTTTTGCCAGAGAATATCTCAGCTACTTAGAGAGATTTGGGTGGGAGGGGGTGGGAGGGCAAGGTGGAGAAGAGCCACAGAGACTGCATGCTCTTCCTGATGTAATAAAGGAGAAAATTAATTAAAATATACCTGCTGTATGTAGTCTGCCAATATTTAATTACATGAAGTGGCACATTATTATGGATAAGAATGACTATTTTCCTTATTTTTAACTGGGCAAACCACAATAATTAAAACCTGTCCATTGTCCTTTAAAGTTCAGAGCCTCACCATTCGTCACAGCCAGGTTTAGTAAAGGTGTTGTATCACAGCACACAGCACTGAGGGAGCTTCATTTAGAGTCTCCGTTTGAAGGAACTTCTCTGTTCTTAAAGCACAGACAGGCTAAACTAATGTCTCTGTCTTGAAATAGGACGAATAAAAAGGCCCTTTAACTATTCTGAACATGTCATCAGTAACTTCCAGAAAAGAAATCCAAGGATTAATTCATTATTTGACTTTTCTCTTCCTAATACCACACACTTTTCATACTTGTCTATTCTGTTCCCCGGAGGTCTGATGACTCTGCTTTTTAGGTCATGCAACAGAAGACTAATATCAGTTTTAACCCTTTTGAGGTTAAAGACTACCTTTGCCTAAGTTCCGTGTGGCACTGGTAATCAATGTGTGTGATTTGTCCAAATTGGCATATATAACAGAAGCTGAGTATAAAACTTCTAAAGCACAAAGGAGAAGGACTGGACAAGGACTAGATGGGACTTTCAAGCACTGTTCACAATCTTCTCCTTAGTGATTTTCCTACTGAAATTCTATTGGCATCAAAACCAGGAATTAAAGTCTTTGGAGTATCATGAATAGTGTTTGGGGTATTCCCAAGCACAGCTACAGGCCGAGTGAAGAATGGATTGAAAGAAGCCCTGAGGAATGGAACTTGGGGATGTTCGTTGATAAGAAGTTCAACATGACTCAGCAATTTGTGTTTGCAGTCCAGAAACCAACCATATCCTGGGCCACATTACAAGGAGTGTGACCAGCAGGTCAAGGGATGTGATTTTCCCCCTCTACTCTGCTCTCATAAGACCCCACCTCATACTGTGTTCAGCTTTGTGGACCCAACATGAGAGGGATGCAGACCTGCTTGAGCAAGTACAGAGGAGGGCCATGAAGATGATCAGGGGGCTGGAACACCTCTGCTATGGAGACAGGCTAAGAGTTGGGCTTGTTAAGCCTGGAGATGAGAAGGCTCCAGGGAGACCTTATAACAGTTTTCAAGTACCTAAAAGGGGCCTACGAGAAAGCTGGAGAGGGACTTTGTAAAAAGTAGTGATAGGATGAGGGGGAATGGCTTTAAACTGAAAGGGAAGATTTAGATTACATACTAGGAAAAAATTCTCTAGTATGAGGATGGTGAGACACAGGCACAGGTTATCCAGAGATGTTGTGGATGCCCCATCTCTGGAAGTGTTCAGAGCCAGGCTGGATGTGGCTTTGAGCAATCTGGTCTAGCAGAAGCTGTCCCTGCCCATGCCAAGGTGATTGGAATTAAATGATCTTTGAGGTTACTTCCAACCCGAACCATTCTATGATTCTATTCTATGATCAATTGCCAGGTTATTTTTATCTAGTATCTCAGGAGACTAGAAAAAATAAGTGATGTGTAATAGAAGGAGGCAGGAATGGAGACACCAAAAAAACCCCTTAGCAGCTTGGTAAATGGTATTACTTTACATGTAAACTAACCTGGAATAATGGAGACTATGCTACTTTATTTCATATACATTTGAATAAGCACCCCTTTAACACCTTTGAAAGTAAATAAATAGTGATTTAAATAACTAACATTTATATCTGAAACAAACAAACAAAAAAATAGAAGAGAAAAATAAAGGTTAGCAATGGTAATGCATTAATAAAGTATAAATGAATTGTCCGGTCATCACATATATTGTGTTAATGAGGAACTATCACATCTTGCTGTGATACTGGCCTTAGGTAGAGTCCAAATATATTTGACATTGTTGTATCAGCTGTAATTCCACTCCAGTATGTACATCTAGAAGATACTCAAGTGATGATAAGTAATGGTTACTTCTCTCAACCTCTTCCTAATGCCTGCTGGAGAAAAGTATGATAATAAGAAAGTAACTCCTCCCCACCTCCTCCATGTCCTGGTATAGTGGTGTAAGTCTCTAGGAGAAATATGTACATAAGAAAACTATAATATAAAACCCCACAAAACTACCTTTAAAGTTAAAACAAATAATGAAGTTTTCATATGGTTACCAGTGCCAGGTAAGGTTTAAGTGTCATATACTTGCCTGCCCCCGCCAACC
>NW_009928745.1:9702-19074 GCF_000696875.1 Nestor notabilis
CCCCCCCCCCGCCATAACTGAAGTTTTCTTTAGATGACAGTTTATCCATTGCAGGTCTCTAAAGATCCTTCAGTAAGATAAACAGATAATAATGTGATAAAATGAAAATGGAATAATACACTTTTTAACTAATCTTGATGCAAGCTCACTTGTCTGGAAAAAAAAATCCATTCTAAAGCATATTATTTAGTGACTTATGCTTTTTCTGTACAGTAGCATTATCCTAATACAGAGTATTCCTTATTCCTACTGTTCAATTATTTCTCTACAAGCAAAAATCCTCCAGCATCAGGAAAGGCACCCAATGAAATCTCACAGTAATCTTCATACAACATAAAGAACACTGCTCTCATTGCTATTAAAGGCAAAGTAAATCCCAAACTTGGAAAACAAAATGCAATGCAAGATGAGATGTTAATCCATACCCAAATCTCTACCAGGGCCTACTTCATAGACAGTTGGAAACATGAGGCTCTGTGGAGGGACTAAATCAATTTATTGGCTGTGGAAGGGTCTAGCAGTCAAGGATTGTTAGGAATGTAAGAAAACCCAACCTTTTCTTTCGTTTTCCTGTTTCAGTACACAATCTCTCCTTCAATTCCAGAAAACAAACAAAACAGGCTAACTACTTTGCCAGTAGTGGTGTTCTGCACAGCAGAGTTTCTCCAGAGGCAATACAAAGTGGTGGATTTATTGGCAGGGATGTGCTCAGGGGCCGCAGCATCTCTGTAGTCATAACTATTGCAATACACATGTTCTGAGCATACAGGTAGGTTACTGAAGCTTTATGCTAGATTGCAGTAATCTTTAACTGGACCTCTCAACTTTATATCAAGGAAGTATTGTCACAAAGCTCTAGAAATCAGGTTTTCATATACTTATTGCGAAAAACATTTGTTTTGTTAGAACAAGTATGTTAGTCTTGATTAAGCTTTGTAGGTTACTCATCTAGGTGGTGTTAGACCAAATTATGCCAGTTCAGGATCTGCTCAGCAGATCCAGGTTTCTAAATTTCTTACCCTAATTTAGACTTCCAGATTCTAGCAGGTAGGCAATCAATTTGCAGAGAATGTTTTCTGTATATGTAATATATAGCATAGGATAAGGCCTCGGAAAGGACAAGTACCAGATACAGAAAGCATGGATATTTCCTCATGCCATAATTACCTGATTTAAATGTAGTCTGCACTGGTAAAAATGGGCACTATAAAGCTTCCAATATGAACTGGTGGTAGATACTTGCTTCTTTTTTACTGCTGCAAGAAAAAAGACCTCTAACAAAATATATTAATACAAATCAGAATTACTGGAATCTTTGCTTTTTCCTTTTCTTCTTAATCAGCTCCAAAGAACTGTCTATGAAATCCAAGAAGCAACTACTTACCCTCAAGATCTTCAAAAGCCCTGGCTAGACATTTAATAATGCTTTTCCATATGATGAGGAAATTTTATTCAGAGAGGATATAAGACTACATAAAGGTTAATGTGAAAAGCTTAACTATGTACTTTAAGATTATGACAAGAAGATATTACACCAGTTGCTGGCATGTAAGGGACATGCATGATAATTATTAATCACCCTTCCTCACTGGAGGAGGGATTAGGGCTGGTCATGCAACCCCTTATGTGACAAAGACAGTTAAATGTGAGGCTATGGGCAGCTCTAGAATCTGCCATTTTTGTTCTCCTGTGTTCACTGTGTTTTGAAAATGCCATTGGAAGTCTTCTTATCAAGGACACATTGTTGGGAAAGCAGCTAAGTTTCAGAACAAAAGCCCAAATGTTTGTTAAAGGATGAGTTTTGTTCAAGTTTCAATCATCTTTTGATTGCCTTAAAAGAAATCAGACTTTTAAATAATGCGAAGTGAATACATCTAATAGTCATGGAAGGTTGAGAGGTGCTCGCAAAAGATCTCTCCTAGCCAGTCTTAGAACAGATGTGAGTTGAGTCATTCTACTATGACTTGAAATTGCCAGGCTTCTTCTCCAATGGGTGGTACTTCTTACGCATTCCCTTCTTCTGCACTCTTTACAGAAACATTCCTGTTAGATTTGCACATATATGAATGGTACACTTAGATATCACCTCACTCTGGTACATGATTGTGTTGAACATATAGAACTATTCTAATACACACACAAAAAAAGGAAAACAGAATGCTTACTATCCTGAGACCCAGGACTAAGGACAGCATCCTGAAGAACATCAGAGTTCCTTTTACATTGTATGTCCTGAACTGAGAGACAATTACAGAGTTCTGTGTATTAGATACAGAAACTGCATTCAGAACATGGCTGCTCTTAGCAGCCATTCTGTGCAAGCAGCACTGTTGGCAGGATGGTGAACTGAAAGTAAATTTGCTGTGCCAATACAGATGGGTAAAACTCATAATGATGGAGAGGAGTATCTCTGAATAAAGATTAAGTAGAATTTGACCCCTAGTGATAAATGATGGACAAAAGTGTACAAATTTTAATAAATGATGCTATTTGAAGGGGTTTATTTAATTTGTTACAATACTTATTCTTTATGGGTTTTAATATACAAGAGTATCTTAATTTATAGCTTAATCTATGTTAATAAAGCTAGAATCCTTAAATAGCTCTTTTATTTTCTCACAAGAAAACCTTCATATGCCTTTATCATCAGTGACAGGAAATTTCTTTTCCTGAGCTTGCCAGAAATCTCTGTTGAATTTTCTACAGCTGATAACTTAAACCCATCCTTTTCATTGCAAGAAGCTGCTTCTTCAAGTTTGAGATACTTTTTTGTTTGTCTTCACTTGTATCCTGCAATTATGGTGATTTTTTTGATAGAAGATCCTCTTTGTTTCCTGGACATATTTTGTACAATTCTTTCACAGATAAGCTTTTGTAAAAGTGTATATAAAATTTCAGTTTCCATGGAAAATAAATCCAGAGCTCCCATCTATGCGTTTTTTAAAAATATTTTTCCTTCTTCCCTTCATTCAGAAAAAGATATTTTGACTGATTTTTTTCAGTTTTTTCCTTTTACATGCCAGGGCCTGTGTTTGCAAAATAAAGCAAGTTATTCCTGTATATTTAAAAAAAATTAATAAAACTACCTCCCCTTTGGCAATATATTGATATTTCTCCCTATGTTCTGTATATTTCTAGTGCCTTACAGAATGTGATAAGAGAGCAATCTCCAGAAATATATTATTTTTCATGCAATAAAGGAAAGCACTCAAACATATGACTGATGGAAGCAAGAAAAGAGTTTAGGAAAAGTAGTAATAAACTATTACTTAAACTAACAGAAGTTAGTCCAAGTAGTAGTATATTTTCCTGGAACAGAGAAAAACCAGCATACAAACATTTTCTCAGAGTGAAAATTCCTCTGTGTGCTCTTTTCCAGGGAAACCATATGCGTATATTCTCACTTATTCAGAGCAAACTTAGTCACTGAAGACTATAGCTTAATGGCAGTTATAATCAACATGTGTTTTGAAATTGATTATGTGGTACTTAGAACTGAAAATAATAAGACACACTGGAAATAACTATTTTTATTTTAACTACTGGGTTAATCAACATTTCTGGGCCCTTATCATTGTAAGTATTTTATAGAGAGGAATATATTTATGGAGAACATGCATCTGTTACTTCATATACAGTTGGACTTGATCTTGTCTTTTCCAATCTAAATGATTCTGTGATTCTACTCTACAATTCTATATGCTCATGTCCCTAGATTCTCAGACACTTCATTTTCGCCTCCTCAAAGGTTAAGTAAAATCACTGAGATTTCTGTCTTCTAGCTTGAGTTCTTTAACTAACTGAATAATAAATAAAATATTTTTGCTAACCATACTTTAAAAAAATAACCATTTTATCAAGACACCTACTGATTTTTATGATTATTGGTAAAGCATAAACTGAGAAATCTTATTGGATTTAACCTCAAGAGCAAAGAAAAACAATATCAGTTTTTCATAACCTTTTAAGAGCTGGGCATGATCTTGGTACCAAATCCCTGAGCATCCATAAACTGTGGTTCCAGCACAATCTTGGATAGTTGAAGAATTTTACTGTTGAAATCTGAGAGTTCAAGGTTGACGATAATTAGTTTTTTAAGATCCAAAGTTGATGTTGGATGAATACTTCCACATACACCAAATTCTCAGAAAGTTCCCTTGAAAAACTATAGTTGTGCCAATTCTAGACCTGTATGATAGGGATAGGTTGACAGGTTTCTCTTCAGAGATGAACTATATATAGTGATGGTTGAAATACTTCATTTCAATGAGGATTTGTAGAAACCCAAGGAAAGTAAAATGCTTTGGGAGTTCCATTTCTTCTTTTTCCATGTCTGTGCTAGACTCTTTTATTCTACTGACAAAAGTTAGCAAGATATAGACCAGTTTTTAAAACTGATTTGGACCAGACTCATTCCCTGAGGTAGGCAGTTCTAATACAATGCTGATGTTTGTGCTAGATCAACAGCTTTGGGACAGCCACTCTCAGAATTTTAGTCATTACGTATGTTAAGCAATGTCCTTTTGAGATGATGAATAGCAAACAAATAAGCAGCTAAAAAATTACTGCCCACCTTAAAGAAAAAAGCCCAACTGTGATCCTATTGAAAATAAAAAGAATATGGAAAAGGTAATGAATATAGGTATAGCAGCAAATAGATCTAAGAAAGTCTTTTGAAAGAGAACTTTCTATTGCTTTTATGTAGAGGAGGGCACAAGGCAATGACCAATATAGATGACAGGAAGAAGAGTTTGCTGTATTTCTTACTCACCACAGCAATAGCACAATCATTACCTTGTAGTCATTTTACATAGTTGTCTGAAAATGTTATTATCACCTACAGCTATAGACATGGCCTAATTTCTTTTGCTGTGGTTCTTCCACCCAGGGATCATTCACAAGCCTTAATTAGCCGGATGACAGGTTCAGTCTTTTGACTTTTTTTTATAGAAATACAATAACATTGTAGCATTTTGACACTTTTCAAATTATTTGAGTGTTGGTTTTCCCCTCAGCTTTTTGAGTGCTCTTCCATTGGATGTAGTTTAAGATGCCTGCTTCTTTGTCTCTTGAGACACTGTAAATCTCAGTCCTTTGGTTCTTGATTTCATACTTTTTCTGTTTCAGGTTACCTTCTAACCTAGGAAATCTGAAGGTAATTTACTTATCGTGTTCATTGGTGCAATTTGTGATACCCTCTATCTTGCTCTATGCAGAAAGGTAAGACAACTTATACATAAAGCCAATAATTCATTAGTATATATGAGCTCATAATAGCCTAATCCAAGATTCATTAGCAGTCCAGATCTGATTATTACAGAAAAAGAAAGAAAAAGAGAATAGAGATTAATATCTCTACAAAGAAAGATTCTCAGTAATAGTAATGCAGTTAAATTTGTTATACACACACTTTCTAGTATCTAATTCATTTCCCTGTGTTAGCTTATCTTTCCACTGCTCCTCTGGGTCCTAAGGTTGATGGCTTCAGCTCAGTGTGTGTGAGATATGTGTGTGTGTGTGTGTGTAGCAGCAAGTTTTCATCATCTGGAGTCCTTTGCTGGGAGGAATACGATGTCCATAATTTCTTCTCCCTCACTTCTGGGTCTGACTGGGATTGTTTTTGTGTATTTGCTAGCATACTAATCTACTTTATTCTTTCTTCATTGTTCTGCAACTTCTCTTTATGACTTAAGATTTCTCTTACATGTATTAGATATTATTCATGACTTATGTGTTCTTTTATATGTATTAGACACTATTCATTTAACCTCTTTATTCTCCTATCTCTAAATGCAGATTGTCCATCTCCATGTTTGCATTTCTTTAGCTGACCATTTCTGAGTTGTTTATACCCATGGGGTCTGAAGTGCCAGACTATGCTAAAGTCAGCATGAGTTTTTTCAGGGAAATGAAGACTTAAACAGCTGCTTGCTCCGGGTCAAAGCATCTCTTACTTCATGTTTTGCTTGCTAGAAGTCAAAACTGTTAGTTCTGAAGGGCTAGCCAGCCTCACACCTCTTGACACTAGGAGGGTCAAAATAAGCAAAGTGCAACACATGATTTTTTATTTTTTTTTTCCACAGTACTGTCATACTAACAGATAGAATGAATTCTGTCAGAAACATAAAAAAGGATTATCATGAGCAAAAGATTTGCATACATACATATAGGGAATATTTTAAGAGCTTGGTAGTTAGTCTCTGCTGACATTACAACTTCCTCTGATAAACTCTAACAAGTAGCATTGTTTCTTAGATGTAAGAAATTTCTCATAGGGAAAGTCATGTTTTGACTGAAAT
Source organism: Nestor notabilis (assembly GCF_000696875.1). Classification (NCBI taxonomy): domain Eukaryota; kingdom Metazoa; phylum Chordata; class Aves; order Psittaciformes; family Psittacidae; genus Nestor; species Nestor notabilis. The sequence continues at coordinate 16,002 of NW_009928745.1, forward strand.
CATTCAAGTGTGTATGATACATCTGTTAAACTTAACTGGTGTCCCTCTATTTCACATTAAAATAACAGTGTTGAGAAATGGTGTGGTGAATCCTGCATGGCAAATTACAATAAAATCATCATAATTTTAAAATAATAATCAATACTAATAAAATCCTTTTCTGAACACTGAAAAAAGAACATTTCTGGACACATGATGCAGAAGTTAGGTCATTAAATTGAAAGAATATAAACATTGATGCTCACGCCTGCTTTCAGGTTAATTTTTTTTATTTTCAAAGAAAAACACACATATCTCAGTTATAGACAATAAATGTTTCAATGTCATGCAAAAATTTGTTTTCATCACACAGTTTATATAAGTAATAATTTCAAAAGCCTTCTTTTCTACTCTGTTGGTGAAGTAATAGAAACAGTTTTATTTGAGATCTTGCAAGGATGAATTAGATTTATATTCAGAACTATAAATAGTCAGAAGACTTTTGCCTTCTAAGCTAAGGTAGATAAGATAGTACAAAGATGTCAATTAAAGAAAAAACATATTTTATCTTTTCATGAGTGTTTCTTATGGTCTATTAATTTGCCTTATTCTGAGCTTGTCATTTGATGTTCCTAATCAACACAAACTTCAATTTCCACTTGAACTGTAATTGCCTACAGCTGTCTTTGTTAATAAAATTTATTTCCATAAGTATTTATATCTTTGGTATCAAAGCAGTGGAGGTAGAAAGTAATTCTATAACAGCATATCTCTCAATTGCCATGTATCTTACCTTGAAACAATGGTTACTGGCCTCTGTCAGGAACCTGCTAGCAGTGTAAACATAATGTAGAAGTGGCACAGCATTCTTACAGTGCAATATTTTTATAATTAGAAATCGTTGGAGTCAGATTTTCATCAACTTTCATATTTTTTGTATTGAAAGCTAAGGCTAGTTCAACCCATATGTTTTCCAGCACTGAAGAAAAGCAGCAATAAAACTAGAAAGGACTCTATCCTACAGTAAGCAGCTCTTCTGAAGACATCCTCCCATTTGGGGAAAGCAGGGTCGTTTGCACTAGCTGTAGTTACACTAAGAATTAAATAATTACTATTATAGGAGGACCTTGTCTCTTACATTCATTGAAGAGAGAGGGTGGAATAATCACTGCTTGGCAATGTACAGCTGTGGCATCGAGGCCATACGTACAAAGATGAGAGAATCCAGTTCCAAATGAGATTTGTATTTCATTGTCAAGCTCAGCAATGAGATGGTGTTTGTTTGTATCTCCTGAAAATGAAGTATTTTTGAGACCTCTAAATCCATTTGAGAACTCTGAATCTATCACGAAGCCCAGAAGCTATGTCCTTCCCAAAACCTGTTTCCTCTGCAGTCTTACAGAAGGAAACCATGAAAAAATATATTGTACAGCATCAAAAATTGTTGGTTGGTGCATGAGACACTCCCTCAACACTATATGCAGCTGCTTTCCTTTAGCAGAGAAGATTACTATTGACAGAGTTTCTGCAGGTTTGTGTTACCTCTGTTACCTTTGTGTGCTCTATGTTACCGTGCAAGACATAGTTCAAGAAAAGGTTCGTTGCATGTTAGAATTAAGCTGCAGAGCTAGGATGGCACAGAGGGAGGTTACAAGTTGCCTCAGTAACTTCTGTACCAGCCCTAGCGAGCCAGGCTGTTAGATTATTCCTTCTGCTCATCCACAGTGACTCTTGACATAGAAAACAAATAAATTTCTTCTTAAATCAGATTCCCTAGGGATAATATGGGTACAAGCCAAACACTGACAATCTTGTTTAGTTTGTTTTGTTTTTCTCATATAATATCACATTCTGAAATTTTGCTTTTGTGGTAAATTCAATAGAAAGCTTTGAGAAATGTGATTTTGGTTGAATAATAGAAAGGGAGAAGTCATGAAGCATGTGATGGAAACAGCTTCTTAAAGTGCCAACCTTTTTTTTAAATGTTACAAAAATAGGAATATAGGCATGCTAGAAAAATAAAAAAGATACATACTATTGAAATGCTGGGAGGGCATTACAGTGTAAAATAGAGACAGGTGAATGAAATTTTTAACTGAATTTATCTCTAACATTACATGACTGGCAGAACACCACACAGAAATTGCAACCACCTCAATGACGATGTCACTGGTGACTGTGGTGAAGGGTATATGCTATGCATAAACAGACAATATACATTAATGAACTTTAAAAGTTGTTACATGTTACAGTGTAAACTAGATGCTCTTATCTGAATCTTTTCTGCATTACCTCAATCCTTTGGCAGTATGTTAGAACAGTAATTTTATTTAGGTATGTCGTGGTTTAAGCCCAGCTGGTAACTCCAAAGGCTGAGGGCTCGCTTCTCTTTTGCAATTGCTTTGTCAATTCCTCCTTCCCTAGCAAGTGATCCCAGCTGCTTGGCTTCCCTACCTTCTAGTTTGGCTCCATCGTCCCAGCATTGGAGCAACCAGGTGATGATGTGCTCCCCTGGAAGACGGGTGAAATCTTTTTGCATCTTCCGCAGCTCAGTTGAGGTCCGGGGTTGAGAAGTCACCTCTTTTTCTTCTTCCTCTTCCCCTGCTCCATGTAGTAGTAACACTTGTTGAGATGCTGTCCCCTGTAGTAAGTGTATTGGGACTTCATCTTTCTTCACTTCACGGATTGCTCTTTGTGCCTTTTGTTTGCTTTTCCCCTTGCTTACAGGGGCAACTGATAGTGTCACGAATTGGCCATTTGGTTTAGCTGCAGTGTCTATCACTGTGCTTGGAGTGGCTGCAGTGTCTGTTGCTGGGGCTGGTGCAGCTGCTGTGCTTGGAGATTGAGTAGCACCAACAGCTGTGTTGTCTGTTGCTGCTGGGGTTTGAGTAGCTGCTGTGCTTGTCACTGGGGTTGGTGTAGCTGCTGTACTTGGGGTAGCTGTGTTATCTGTTGTGGTCAGAGTTTGAGCAACCGCTGCGCTTGTCACTGGGGTTAGTGTAGCTGCTGTGCTTGGAGTTGGAGTAGCTGTGTTGTCTGTTGTGGTCAGGGTTTGAGCAACTGCTGTGCTTGTCACTGGGGTTGGGGGAGCTGG
>NW_009928745.1:19150-24774 GCF_000696875.1 Nestor notabilis
GCCCTGGGAGCACCCTACTTCATCTGATCTCGAAAGTTAAGCAGTATCGGGTTCAAATCTGGTCTAGGGTTAGATGATGACATAGGAGGACCAGCAAGAGATTTTCCCCAAGGTTGGACAGCCACGAGTGGCAGAAACATTGGGGAAAATCTCTTGCTGGTCCTCCTATGTCATCATCTAACCCTAGACCAGATTTGAACCCGATACTGCTTAACTTTCGAGATCAGATGAAGTAGGGTGCTCCCAGGGTGGGATGGCTGTGGGTAAAGCACACTCTGTATGTTTGCCAACATGCTGATCCCCAGCACAAGCAGCAGGCAGGTCTCAAGGGTATTCAAAGGCCATCTAAAACCTTCAGAACTCTCAGAAGCTGCTGTAAATAGGCTGGGGAGCGAGGGGTGTAAGGGAATGCCTCTTTTTAGGTTGATCCCCCGTGGAGAAAAAAAAAGACATGTAATTGCTGAAAAACTTCATTATGTACCTCCCAAAGTATAGAGGTGATAACCATGCTGGGAACACAAGACAGACCAGTTTCGTGATCAATGAGTCTATTGTACTACACGTCATTACCATGAAGTACAGTGAAACAATAACCTTAGCCAAAAAAGGGGGCCCCAGCCGAAAAACACTAAAACAGCAAATACTGGCTGTAAGTAAGGTACAACATGCTGAAACTCTGAGATCAAGTGCAACAACTCTGAGAGCAAATAAATCGACACTGTGACAAAGTAGTGACAATGAATGGTTATCACAAATATGATTAGACACATTCTGGTCAGATCTGTCGTTATCTCAACCCTTCATGCCCCACGTTGGGCTCTGCAAAGAACTTCTTCTGGTTTAAGCTCAGCTGGTAACTCGGAACCACGCAGCCGATTGCTCACTCTCCCCACTTCTTCCTCCCCCTGCTCCCAGAGGGATGGGGAGGAGAATCGGAAGAATGTAACTCCCACAGGTTCAGATAAGAACAGTCCAGTAACTAAAGTATAATACAAACCACTAGTACTACCACCAATAATAATAATGGTAAGGGAAACAACAAGGGGAGAGGACACAACCGCTCACCACCTGCCGACTGATACCCAGCCCGACTCGAGCAGTGATCTGGGACTTCTGGGTAACTCTCCCCAGTTTATATACTGGGCATGATGTGCTGTGGTATGGAATACCCCTTTGGCCAGTTTGGGTCAGGTGTCCTGTCTCTGCTTCCTCCTGGCTTCCCTTCCTCTGTGGCAGAGCATGAGACTGAGAAAGTCCTTGGTTGGAGTAAACATTACTGAGCAACAACTAAAACCATTGGTGTTACCAGCGTTGTTCTCAGGCTGAAAGTCAAAAACACAGCACTGCACCAGGTACTCGGAGAAAAATGATCGCTGTAGCTGAATCCAGGACAAGGTATCATAAACACTACTTAATTTTAAGACTGATGTATTTTTTTTTTATGGCTGTTTTTACATAGAAAAAGTTCAAAATGACAGCATTACTTTGTAACAGTCAGTATGTTATTTTAAATATGTAGAAAAATTAATTTGGTTTTAGTTGCAAATTGCTTATTGAATTAGTCATAAGTAATTTTGGTTTCTTGAAATGGCTTAACAAATTTCATTTTTTTTCCCATTTTACTTGCAAGAAATTGGAAAACTCTATTAACATACTTGGCATTGGGAATTTTATTAAAATGAACAAGGTCATCATGGATTTTACAAGGCACGTTCATATGTTTATTAGACCATCTATTAAATTTCTTTTTCTTTTTTTTTCTAGAATGTATAGCATTGTACGAATATGTCACCTGTACATTTAGCATTTCTTATATTCCTTCAGTGAAGAAACTCAAGCGTGGGAGCAGACAGGGCTGTTTGTTTTGCCTTTGTCTCTTAGTATACTGTATCTCCATTTGGCTGCTATCTACAATATATTGGATCCAAATTTTGGATTTTTTTACTTTATTTTTGTATGTTACAACGGTTTAAACTGGATATATAAGTGATCAAATGAGAACTCCTAATTCATTTTTGCTCTTTATAATCTTCCTGGCAAAATGCCAATTTGTTTTCTTTTTCACTTTTTTCTAGTATTTTAAAACTTAGCTTCTGGTCTTCCTTTCATTCTCATTCACTGCTGCTGTTTGTTTTTTGTTCTTTTCTGGTTCCACTTATGTTGTCTTCGTTTTCAGATTTCTCCATGTTCCAGTCTGTGAGTGACTCACTGTAACTTTGTCCCTGGGAGAGACATTGTAAGGACAATTGTGAAAAACAAGTTGTCAGTCTTTGTAATGACCTAGTTGCTTTCCTCTTTTTTGTTGAAAGGTTATAAAGGGGTGTTTTATTAGGTTGGGTAATTTGGCTTAAGGAGTCTATTTGGTAGACAAACAAGGGTTTTCTCATTTTCCCCTTCAGTTTGTTGAGGATATTTTTTTGAAGAATTTCTGACCTCAAGTTTGTTCTATTAAAAAGTACTCCAGTCTGTGTTTAGGGAGAATTTAAGTACAATTGCACCAAATTAATGCATATTTACTTCATGTTCCATTACAATAGCAGTCCCTGTTCTTAAGTGAATTCAGCGTGTCTTACCAGTTGTATTGTTTAGATTTTCTTCCCTTATACTACTGTCTGGTAGCCTATAACCTATAGCTAATTTTTAGATGTGTGAACATTCACTGGTACATGGCTAGAGCATATGTGCAAGACTTTTCAAATAATGCATTTCTCGAATTGTACTGATTGTCTGTATTAATTGTAGAGTTAACTGCCTAGATTTTAGTGGCTTTGCTTGAAAAACTGAGCCTCTCAGTGACCAAGATAACTTGGAAATGCTATAAAGGCAGAAGGAGATTTCCTAAATAAACACTTCAGATAATATACAGGTGATACTTGTTTTGTAAGATTTCATATACTTGTAACATAGAGGAGTGGGAACGCTTTATACTGTCTAATATGATCCTCAGAGTAGTCTATGACAGTGTTATAATACAGAAAGCAGCTATTTCCCTCTAAAATTAGACTATAATCATAGGAATTAAGAATTTTCTAGTATCTTTGTCTCTAACCTTTATATAGCACATTGGTTTGGATTAGAACAAACACTGGCTTCCATAAGTAACATTTACCAGAAGCCACTAAAACCTCATATACCTATGCAAAAAACAAAACAAAACAAAACAAAAAAAAACCCTAATGGAAAAGACATGTTGGCTGTAGCTTTCCAGAAGCACAAGTGATTATTCATGCTGTGCTCTGGGTGCTCTGTTAGGAGTATATTAAACAGGCCCCATCCCCAGAAAACTTGGATTTCTAACAAATTTTAAAGATGAACATTCATACTCCAAGTCACTAATGGCTTCTGAAAATACAAAACTAGGCAACTATAACCCTATTTATTGTAAAAAAGTGCAGTTCCTCTTTTTCTGAACATGCAGGATTTAGTTTATAGATGTCAAGTTGGAATGTTCATAAAGAAATAACATTAATACCATTGTTTGAAAAGCAGGATTTGCCAGAAAAAAAAAAAAAGTAAAAAAGTCTATCTGACTTGTTCTCTCCAAAAATCCTGCTGCAAAACAGCTGATATAAAGTCTTAAAATACTAGGAAAAATCTCCTTTAGCTCCCTGTTTATGCATACTGAGTGAAAGCCAGCACTAAAGGCAATGGAGCTATTATTCAAGAGCTGGATTTGGCCCAGATGTCTGTTCCGTTTACACATGTGAAAGCCCATTAAACTTGTGCTTGCAATGATGGAGGCCAAGATGCTGGGTTTTTTTCAGAACTTAACTTGAACTTAATGTAAAAGTTGGCTATTATATTAATGGAGGGATACATCCTATTCAGACAATACTTATACCAGGTCCATGTTAGTACATCTGAGCAGGAATTCTTATAACTGCTTAACTTCTCTAATAATGTTCTAAGTTTGCAGCTGGATGGATTTTTGCACAGGGCATAGTGATAAGGTTAAAATTACAGATGTGTCGGAGTTACAATATACTCTTACTGTGTATGAGAGAAATACAGGAAGTATTTAGAGGAAAATGACAGGATGATGAAAAAAGATTTTAGTAACACCTTTCATTTTGGTTTACTTGAAGAATGACAGTCATTGAGGAATGACAATTTTACAAGAATGACAATCATTGTGGTTTAACCCCATCTGGCAACTAAGTACCCAGCTGAAACTAGGAAAGTCATGTAGAATGAGTTCATTAAGAGATGTGAGGGTCACAGCTTAGGCAGGAATCTGGCAGTGCAGATAGCAGTAAAAATTCAGATCCTGGAGTGTCTTGTTTGCAGAACAGTTGCAGTGCTTATTGATCAAAGAAGAAATCAAGTTGCTGACAATGTTTTAGAAATTATAATGGATAATTATAATAACACAAATAAAAAAACCAAAATTATAATTTTTACTACTTCTATGTACTGGTATATAACAAGGGGAAAATCCAGAATTTCTTTATTCAATCTACACTCACCATACATTACACATAAAAAGTTATTTTATCTGAGCAGGTTAGACTTAAGTGCCACTTCATACAGTTTTCTCTGTCAAGATGTTTTCATCTTGAAGCTTACTCTTTTGAAACAAGACCAGGCAAGCTGTAAAGTCTGAGTATAATCTATATAAACTAGAAGTACTACTTTTCCTATCTTTATGAATATAAACTCAAGAAAGATGACAGGTATCTGGTGAAAATTCTTTTGGTGGGAAGTGATTCTTTGCCATCATATGCTTTTCATATAAACAGACTTCTGCAAAAAGCCTTTCATGACCTGTTGTAAATAAATCCTGGAGCTGGAACTGGTAAGATGTAGATTGCTGTGTCAGAAGTCCCTAAAAGGACACATCTTCTTATAATGTAGACAAGACTGATGACCTCTGCTGACTTGCTGGTGGGACCATCTGCTCTCACATCAGGGGCTCCTCATTACCTGTCCCTGCACAGACCAGTAATGATTTTCAGAGGAAAGGAAGCTGAGGACAAAAATTATCCCTCTGAAATGAAGCCATTGAGACAGGATAGTGGTAATAATAGTAGATTTCAAGGAGATTAAAAAGGTGAAACCCATATAGAAATGAGATAATTTTCACTAGAAGTGATATTAGTAGAGAACATCCCTCAGGTTCTTTGGATCTGAAGTTTTCCCTTTCCTCTCTTTCACTCTACTCTTCAGAAATATCCTTCAGGGCAAGCAAATACTTTGGCTTAGGGAAAGTTCAAACATCATTGAATACTGTAAATAATCATGTTCATGTTGCTTGGGAATTGGTTTGAAACTAATTCTTGTCTGACAAAATGCTGCAGTGCCTGCGGGGCATCCTGGTTTCCTTATCCTCATACTCCTGTTCTCTGCTGTGGCCTCACTATAGAAACCATCAAGCAGCACAGAACCTCTGGCAGATGCAGATAATGTGAGCCATGCTAAAAGTAGTTTCAATTTTCCCTTTAGTACTTTTCTGCTAACAAATTACTTTCCAGAGAAATATTCAGCTAACACATTTGTTTCATATGGTAGTTTTCTGAACAATGAGAGACTTGAACACATTTGCAAATGTTTTGTTGAATCAGAGCAACATCCATATCTTCTAAAAGCATGATTAGAATTCTTTCTTTTAATATATTTATATATAT
>NW_009928746.1:0-1131 GCF_000696875.1 Nestor notabilis
CCCAGCCACAATGTTCTGCTTACCTCAGCAGCACCATACAATACCTAAAAATAACCAATACAAAAATACTTACCAATACATATGCTAGTAAGTCTTGACAAAGCTGGAAGCTCTACACTCAAATGAGTCCATCTAAGAAAACAAGAAAAAAACCCCACAAAACAGTAAGGCAAGAAAACACAAAAAACCAAGAGACAACTGCTCCTGGAGCAAGCCAGGAGTGGAATGAGCTGCTTTGGGCAAGGCTGTGGCTGATATATCCCCAGGCCCCACCCACAACCTCTCCCACAATGCCCTGGGGCAGAGGTGGGGCAAGCCACCAGTTAGAATAAAAGCTGCCAGAGCAGTAACAGCCTGGCTTTTTCTCTCTGGTTTTGGCTCTGGTTCTGTCGCTCTGTCTCTAACTCTGACTCTCTGGCTCTCGCTCTCTCGCTCTGACTCGCGATCAGACCGACGCAGGCTCACTCTCACGCGGACTGGCTCAGACTCACACTCAACACTCGCTTTCAGACCACAGAGACGCTCTCTGGCTCAGACTAAATGGCTCTGACTCTCTGACACAGAACACCTGACTCAGAGACTCTGGCTCAAAGTCTTGTTCAGACAGTCCGGCTGAGTCTAGCTGAGACTTGAGCTCAAAACTCACATTCGTACGTGTGAACGCTCACCCTTTCTCATACTCTGTGATTTAGACAGTCTGGCTGAGCCTCTTTGAGACAGACCCTCTGTCGCTCTCAGACAGAGACGGCAAACTCAGACAGACTCTCTGGCTCAGTCACACTCATTTCTCACACTGAGACACACAGAGGCTCACTCTCATACATACTAGCTCAGACTCGCACTCAAATCTCAGTCAGACCCACATAGAATTTCTTTCGGGCTTTCTCTCTGTGACTGAAAAACAGCTCTCTGGACAGCTCTCTGTGGCAGACAGATGGATCTGTGTGACAGAAGGATGGCTCTCTGCAACAGACAGACGATGGTCTGCGACAGACAGACACGTCTCTGCGACAGACAGACGGCTCTCTATGACAAATGGTCTACTCGTTGTGACAGATGGACGGCTCTCTGCGACAAATGGATGGCGCTCTGTGACAGACAGATGACCCTCTGCGGCAGACTCTCTGACAC
>NW_009928746.1:1227-1795 GCF_000696875.1 Nestor notabilis
CAAAATCTCTGTGAGCCAGACTCTCTGCAACAGACGGACCAGTACGCCGCAGCTGACTCTCTCTGACAGACAGACAACGCTCTGCAACAGAAGACTCTGCCAAAGATGCCACTCCATAACAGACTCTCTGACGCAGACACACACTCTCAGACAAATCCTCAAAAGACAGGCTCTCTGAGATAGACACTCTCAGACAGACACTGTCAGACAGACAGATTCTCTCAGACAGATCCTCTCAGACTAACAGACTCAGACAGACTCTGAGACAGACCCTCAGACAGATAGACTGTCAGACAGACATTCTAATACACACTATCTCAGACAGACATATTGTCTCAGACAGACTCTCAACCATTCTCTGAGATGGAATCTCTGAGGCAGAGGGCCTCTCTGAAACATTGAGACAGACAGACTCGCTCAGACAGACGGACACTCTCTCAGATGGACACTCTCTCATACAGATGGACTCTCTGAGGCAGGCGACTGAGACAGACTCTCTTAAAGATTCTCTAAGACAGACTCTCTCAGATTCACAGACTCCCTGAGACACGAAAGTCCTATTGTATGC
>NW_009928746.1:1997-4433 GCF_000696875.1 Nestor notabilis
AAGGATTCTCTAAGCCAGACTCTCTCAGATTCACAGACTCTCTGAGACACGAAAGTCCTATTGTATGCATCCTCTACAGTGCACTGTCGAGGCTATGCCGGGCCAATTGCATTGAGCACAGATATCCAGGTCCCGCTCCCACAGCCGAAGATCCGTGACAAAAAGCTGCCCCTGGGCCTATCGTCCACACGGTGAGTTCTGCAACGGTGCCGCCGGCATTGCTACTGGCCCATCGCGTTCAGCACAAACATCCGGGTCCTGCTCCCACAGCCGAAGAGCCAGAACAGAAAGCTGCTGCTGTTTATCTTCTGCACGTGCTGAGTTCTGCTACGGTGCCACCGGCATTGCTCTCGCTCCTTGTTTGCCCCCCCAGAAGTCCAATTCTGAACATCCTCTACAGTGCCTGGTTGAGGCTGGGACGGGCCCATCGCATTGATTGCAAACGAACGGGTCCTGCTCTCACAGCCAAACAGCCAGGACAGAAAGCTGCTGCTGGGCCTCTTCTGCACACAGTGAGTTCCAAAACATTGCCACCGGCATTGCTCTCGCTCCTTGTTTTCCCACCCAAAAGTCTAATTGTGTGCGTCCTCGGCGGTGCCCTATCGAGGCTGTGCCAGGCCCATCGCATTGAGCGCAAATGTCTGGGTTCTGCTCCCACGGCCAAATAGACAGTACAGAAAGCTGCTGCTGTTAATCTTCTGCACATGGTGAGTTCCACAACAGTGCCACCGGCATTGCTCTCACTCCTTATTTTCCTATATAAAAGTCCAATTGTGTGCATCCTTTACGGTGCCCTGTCGAGGCTGTGCCGGGCCCATCGCATTGAACACAAACATCGGGGTCCTACTCGCGCAGCCGAAGAGCCGGGAAAGACAGCACATTCCTAGCAGAGACAGTAGGCCACGGCTGCGTGGAGCTGATAAAAGAAGGCCCCGGAGGGAAAAGACGGACATGAATGAGAGTGAACTCGGACCGAGGACGAAGAGAAGATGCCAAGGTAAGAGTTAACAGTTATATTACGTAGTGTTGCACGGACAGTAGTTGGTAGCAAATGAAATGTATAGTATAAGGCGCGAACAGATAAAAATGACCAATCGGTTTTAGCCAAGTGGAATCTTTCTGTCAGCGGAAGATATATAAACGCAGCCAGCAAATAAATCAGGTCTTCGATCTTTCATCGGAGTCCGTGCCTTCATCCCTTCAAACGGTGACCCCGATGTGCAGTTGAAAGGCGCGGCTTGCGGAAGAGGGCAGTACTCCGGTGGGAAGTCTCGGTTGAATGATGGTCTTGCCGGCTGGACTGGGCGGACAAAAAATCCCAAGTAGACTATGTGAATTTACATCACCTACACCGACGGAGAGGTAGGTGAGCAACCGAGAGACAGGGAAGAAAAGCGAGAGAGATGGGTTCCAATATGTCGACAGGAGAACGCATCATTGTAAAGATGTTGCGGTATATTTTAAAGGCAAGGGGGGTTGTGTACGAGAAGTACCCCGCATAACTTTTATTAGCATGGTTAAAAAGCAAAGAATTGCCAGCAGAGACGCCACAGGATTTTGACTGTGAGAGTTGGAAAAGGGCGGGAGGCTTGCTCTTTGAACACGCGTCTCGGGGGGGCTCCAAATGCGACTCGAGTCTTAACGACTTGGCGTTTGGTGTATGAGACCTTAAAAGAGATGCGTTGTGAAAAAGCCGTTAGCGAGGCTGCCGGAAAAGCTCTGGAAGGGCGAGAGTTAAAAAGAGAAACCGAAGGGGAGAAGGAGGAGGGCAGCTCAGCCTCTGGTGAGGAAGACGAGGAGAAGGGAATAGAACCGCCCGCTCCTGAGCGGGAGCCTGAGCGAAAAATGCCATCGGCGCCCCCTCCCCCCGCCCCCCCAGAACAAGCAGTATTTCTGAGAACTTTAAAGACATAGACATTATATACAGAAGGAGACAATCCAGGAAGCCAAATTTATGAATGGTGGAGATGAGTCCATACGGACCGACTAAAGGACGGGCCCGTGGAATATTCAGCCTTCCCAGTAATGTTGCGTGACAATCCTTGTCAAGCGTTTAATTGGGAGCTAATAAAGGAAGTCCGCAAGGCGGTAATGCAAAATTGATTACGAGCTCCGTTTACACGGACGCAGTTAGAAAATGTTTTAGGAGGACAACTAGGAATACCCTATGATTGTGACCAATTAGCATCACTCATCTTAACCCCCACACAAAAATTGTTCTGGAAAGGTAAATGGGGAGAGCTGCGTGAAATATGAGCCCTCGAGAACCTCGATCGCCAAGCGGGAGACCCGCGTCTAGGGGTGGGAACGCAGCACCTTATGGGCACGGGGCCTTTTGGAACGCCTGAGGTTCGAGCGCAAATGCAACTGGATGTTTTAAAAGGCTCCACTATGCTTGCTTTAAAAGCCTTTGCTGCCATCCCTGAAATAGGTAAA
>NW_009928747.1:0-23873 GCF_000696875.1 Nestor notabilis
AACCCTAACTATTCTATGATTCTATAAGTTTGGATTTCAATTTTGCATTGAGACTCTCAGAGGTGGATTCATCTCTGCACAGAATATTAGAGCGAAAATGTAGAGCCACAGCTGTTTGTCAGCCAATTATTTGCACAGGCTGAAGATTTCCAGATTCTGTTATTGACTTCAGTGGCAGCAAAGGCCTGCTTACATCAGCACCAGGACCTAACGAAGTTGGAAAAGCAGCAGTGGCTCGAACCAAACTAACCTCCATGATAAATGCTTGAAGGAAAGACAAAAGATAGCTTGAGCTACTTTTAAATTGGTAACTCTTTTCAGCATGTGTAAACTCTATCATGCACCATACTGCATGTTTGCTAGGTGTCATACAAATAGCCAGAATTAATGTATTTTTTTAATTTTTAGCATTTCAATGAAACTGTAAATAAAGGGAAGGATTGGAAAAATATGTAACCCCACTATAGCTCATACCCCATGTCACAATCTGCTCTCCTTTTTTAATGAGTATGAAATGTTTGCCATATCGACAAATCTTGACTGCTGAACAATCAAATGACCTTTGATTGTAAGGGGTTAAAAAGACCAGATGCTCAGAATTGAGTTAATTGTAGATTCACAGTGCTTCAAGCTAAAAGCTGAAAGACTGAGCCTTGTCTTTTCTCATTTGATGTTGCAGGTCACCAAGGTTATGTGCTCTAACTGTGTGAAGGCCCTATGAATGTGAAGACTTCTTCCTTTTCATCTATTGGCTTGGTAGCAGAATAACGCACTATGGTTATAAATGACAATTTCCTTTTCAAATGACTGGAAAGACAAGAAAGGCTAAATTTAAAACCCCCATTCAAATATGGCCAGTTTCAAGCTCTTTAACATGGGAACTGTGGGGATTGTATTTAACTGGTGGTAGACGGCACTAAATTAAATAATATCCATTTGGCTCATGAGCTGCAGCATCACCAGATGTACCCATAAACTGCAAATATCCTCTTTATTCTATTTCCCCATCAGCACTGAGTAGGTTGAGAAAGAATATTTTGCCTTTGTAAAATTTTTCCACTCCATAAAATGAGAAAAGTTTGTAAAAATGGTGTAAAACCATAATATAATTAAATATAACTTCTCGACTACAGAGAAGTCTCCTAATAGACTTACTATAAACATATCATCACCATTTTCATTTGTGAGATCAGTTGTTTATCTATCTGATTGATTTTATCATGGGGAGGGGGTAGTTTGCCAAATTCAACACATGGTATTTGTTCTGTGCCTAGATTAGATGGACCCAAATCATGAGGATGTTGGAGGCTGCAGGATGCAAACCTATTTTTGTGCTTGCTCTGGAGCAGTTGTAAGGAAAATTATATTCACAGAGATTTATTCAGTATCATTATTGCTATTTCACCCTGCTACAAGGAGGGCCTGAGTAGAGAGGACTCTGAGACTGTGAGAGTTTAGTATTTCTCGTTAAGGATGTGCAGAGACAATAGAAGGAAGAGTGGGACCTCTGCCAGAGGTGTCAGGGGGAAAAAATAGGTCATTGATGCCTTCTATCAAAATGACAACTCCCAGTAGGAGTTCCTTATCAGGGACTGCTTGGGAGTAGTGGAAAGGTAGTCAATGTTGTTGGTGATGGGGTTGATCAGGAGCTGGCATTGTATCCGTTGTACCCCCCAACTGTACTGCTGTAAGACCTGCTGGTGGGAAATGCACTGTACAAAGACAGAAGCTCTGCTGGCATGGTAGGAGTCCTGCAGAAGTTTAGAGATGTCAGGCAAGCACTGACAGCCTGTGCTTTTCAGATTTGGTAACCAGATGACGCATGGCTTGTTTAGCTGTGCTGTGAGGGTAGCAGGCCTTTAAATGCTGTTTTGTGGTGGTTGAACTAGTTGAATGTATGCTTCTCATATACTGGTTTGCCTTGCTACTGCTGAAGTTTGCACATGCTTTATATTACTCTTCTTGGATCAGGAAGCAGATTGTAAGAATTACTTCTGTTTCAGCAAAATACACCTCTCTTAAAATTAAAGATGTTATTTTTGCTCTGTCTGGCCCTCAGATCCAGGTGAAAATCATGTATGTTCCTGGTTGACTACTGTTTGGAGATGTTCTTGTGGACTAATGTTGGAGGGCTTACCACAGCAGGACCAAGAGGGGAAGTCTGCAGATAAGATAGCAAGGAGCTCTTGTCACATAGCCTACTTAATTTAACCTTTCAACACATCTTTTGTACTGTGGTGCTTTGGGGCTATTCCCTACTGCAGGTTATTCCCTGAATTGGTCTTCTCCAAATGTAAATGTCTAGAAGTTAAGTGTCTAGCCTAAACTAGTTAGACATCTTTCATCTAGAGTCTATTGCCAGTGGGAGGAGAGAGAGAGATGATCCATCTAGCCTGTTTTATACAGACAGGCTTGATCCTCTGAACCACCTCATGCTTCTTTTCTTTATGAAAGGATTTGGTGGCTGCATCATTCATAGTTACCAGAGCCTGAGCTTCAGCTTTGCCATCTGTGTTGACCAGACTAAAAAGATGTACTGCCCAACATTTAAACACTCCACACAGATTCAAGTGCCACTGCTGAAGATAGACACAGAAGTGGTTTGCTGCCATTTTCATGTCAGGGAGTAGTAGCAAAAATGGAATTTAATCTGAAAACATTTTTTCTTAGATGTAATCCAGGCACGCACATTTAAAGTGAGTTCCAGATACTGGCCTCATTGCTGTCTTCATGGGAAATTTTTACATTGCAACTGTTTTCTCCCTAGATACAAAAGGAACGGGTTCTTTGTAACATATGATGACACATTTTGCTAGAGGGACAAAAACGAATGTTTTACTGGAAAAATACCCTGTTAAATAACATCCATCTTCCTCTTTGCAAAATGGGCAGTTACTATGAAGTTATTTCTGCAAATGTCCCTTCTATAATGTATTTTCTTTTTCGTTTAAACTTGGTCAGTAGCTCTTCATTATTGCTGTTAGATCCTCAGGAAGAGCAATCCATTGTACTAACTGGCTGGGATGCCAGATACAGAAGCTGGCACAGAATGAAACTCAGATGGTCACTATCTGCTTACTACACAGCCTGCCAGCAGTGAGGTTCACTACGAATATATGAGTTAACACATCGTTAAAAAGGGGCACATCTTTTCTCAGTGCTCATACCTGTTCTTCTCTGTTCAAATGAACACTTGCTTTTTGCTTTGTCAAAAGTGTGACTGCTCCCTTTGCAAATATTTGTTAGCCCTTTTAAAGTCTCTGCTAAAATACCTTATTCTTGATTATGAGGGGTCATGCATTTTTATACAAAGCCATGGGATTTTTGGGTGCTGAATATTCCTAGATTTTGACACCTACCAATTCTGGAATTACTGAGTGCTTCAATCAAAAAGAAATATGGAAACTTTGATGTAGGCACCAAGAAAAGGATTTATTTCACCTCTTAAAGTCAGGTATCCAGTTGAAACTAGTCGTCTTTCTTCTTCTCTGATTAACAGGGAGTCATATCACAAATCTAAGACCCTTACCTTAGTGTCGTGTAAGTTACTCTTTAGAATTAGCTCTTCCCATTGTTTTCCCCTTGATGTCAGTGGAGTAAGATGTTGACATAGAAATTAATTATCTAAATATCTTTATGGATCTAAGTTTAAGCTGAAAGATTTTGTTTGATGATGTTTCTGTCTTTTTCCTTTTATTTTATCATCTTACCTTTTATTTTATCATCTTACCTTTTATTGTCACAAAGCAGAGGAGAAAAAAATCTCTGCATAAACTCTTTCCCCAGAAAAATACTACAATCAGCTGAACACCAGTAATTGTGTACTAAATCTTTATGGCCTCAGTTCTAGTCTTTAAAGTATATTTAGAATAGCACATTTTGCTGTATCTCTTCTCCTGCCTTTAAGAATGCCAAGCACACCAATAGAACTATATGAATAATAAATTATAATACTCTTTATCATCCAAATTGTTATCATTTAGAATTTTTCTCTCAAGTGTTTCTTCTAGAAATCTATTCAACCCTCCCTGATGACACATTTGGATGAACATTTTTCAACTCTGAATGCCTAAAGTTAGTCATTTAGATCTATATTTAGGCATAAAAATGAATGACCTGATTTTCAGAGTTGCTGATTACTTATTTTGATGCATTGATACGAATTTAATAGCTTAGCTGTAGGTGCCAAACTCTTAAGAATGTTATATTATTCCTGTGCAAAACTTGTCTATCATCCAAACTGCAGAACACATGCAGAATTAGATCACTAATGAATGATGACAATATGCCATATAAAAATAATGTTACATTGATTCATTTATTTGTTTACATGGTTGGGCAGGCTAATTTTATGCACAAAGTCCACGATGAAAGCTGATTTATAGTGATTTGAACAGAAAAGCACATTTTTCCCCCATTTCACATCAAGACAATGGCTAATACTCTGTGAAGAAAGCTCATCCTCTAGTTCTTTGTTGTATGCCAAAGGGAAATATAATCTGAAAACATTTTGCTCATTCTATCAGAAAAGCAAACTTAGTTTTTCCTGATTACTTTCATTATGTTAAAAATTGAGAAAAACTGGATACTGCACAATAAATTGATGCGTATTGTAAAACAAAAGCCTTTTGGAAAACATTAAGAGCCATATGTTCGTTTTAGCGATATACAATGCCACTTTGAAATATGGCTTCCTTGTTGGTTGAAGACCCAATTAATCAAAGTGCTTGGCTACTTACATTAATGGGTCATAAGCATTTGCTTAAGGGCATTGCTGAATAGAAGCCTAATAGCTTGATTTTCTATAACTTGTCTAGCTGAGTTTGAGAAGGTCCCTAAACTACTTAGAGGATGCCCAGGACTACTTAGAGCATAAGGACTGTGGAACTGCAACATGAATGGTGAGATCTAGACTTTAAAGATAAGGGTAATAAATACCCTTTGTTTAGAGTGTTTGTCCTACTCTGTTTTTACATTGAATTCTTGATACATACAAGGGCTTTTTGCAAAGAAACAGATGAAATGAAGATCATCTGCTAGGTTTCTTCATCTTTAAGAGTTAGTCTCTGGTCCCTGATCCAACAGTAGGGAGATTCCTATCAGCCACAGGGTCAGTGGGTGCAGAATCCCACCTGTTGCACTCAATTTGCTTGTAAAAACCTTAAGAACAACGGCTTGAATCAAAACAAACTGGGTGAGAAGTGCACAGCTCCACCTGACATTATATTGACAGCAGGTGGTAAATGTGGATGGAAGTGCCTGACTATTGCTGAATAAAGCACACAGTCCCTTCAACATCAGCAGCTGTGTGATCACTGGGGAGCTGTTTGGTTACATGTGTTTTTTTCACATCTGTCATTTTAACTAAATTGGTGGTCTAAATGAATAGTGTCATGCACAGGAAAATTACATAGATTTATGACAGCTGAAATGTATACCACCTAGAGGATTTGGTGTCCGTGAAGCAGTGAATGGATTTCAGAAAGGCATGATTTTCATCTGTGGTAGATACAAGCTTGATCCATTATTCATCATGCTATGCAAAAGAGAATTGCACATTGGATTCACAGGGCAGTATTCTGGCATTTCAGAAAGAAGAAAAAGGAATTTAAGAGAAAGATTTATATGTTTATGTTGCCTCTGATTATGATGTGAGCAAAAGAAGTCCAATTTCCTCCTAATTAGATTATAACAGGTGCAAGCAAATCTAACAGAAGGGAAACTGTATAATATCTGTACAGCATTTGGTGTGAGTGTAGCAGGGAAAAGGGAAGTGTCTTAGTGCCGTGTTTTCCCCCTCATGGTCTGACTCCTGCCGTGTGCCCTGATGTTGGGCAGCAGTGTTACTGAGCTCCATGAAGCGGCTTCACCTTGGCTCAAGTAGTGCAGTTTTGTTCAGCTGAACCATCTGGGGAAATGAGTCCACTTTGGAGACCCATTTCACACTACATCTTGTTCATCTGAGAGCTGTGTTGTCCCAGGTGCTCCCATTCCCTCTGTTGCACACTGTTTCATGCAGGCTTGGGTCCATTGCTATCACCCATGCAGGAGACTTTGTAGTCATTGCCACTTCTCCACTGCTGGTTCTTCCTCATGTTCTGCTTTCCTCCCCCTCAACCAAACAGGCAGCAAGCAAAGGGTAGCACATCCTTCATGCAGACATTGGCTCCTCCAGCTATTTAAGCTGAGATACTGAGATGTGAGCAGAGAAGGCTTGGGGAGTGTCACACATTCTCTCTCCTGTGTGGTAGTACTACCAGAGTGGTGTGGTGAATAGACAGTTGGAGACAGAAACCTCTGAAAGGGTCATGCCAAGAGCTTCCAGAACTTGCATATCAGAGATTTCAAGTTGTCTTGGTGTGTGCAGATGGAAAGGATTATTCTTCTTTCTCCTCAGATTTGCACTGGTGAAGCTCTATTGACATCGCTCTGCTATAGCTCTGATAATGAGAACAGAATCCAGATGGGCAGATACTGAACAAGGGGTGTAAGAAGATGGATGTTTCACCCCCATTTTTAATCAACCCAGGGAGCAATATTACTTCCATTAAAATTAAAAACTAATGAGGCGAAAAACTTTCTTTGCATTTTAAAGAAGGGGCAGACTTTCTACTTTCATTTGAGTTTATAACCTAATATGTAAGAAAGGTGAAGATCTACTTTTTAATTAAACAACTGAAGAGATCAGAACTGAGATCCTGCTTGACTAGGATGTTAATGCTGTTCTTTAAAAACTGCTACTGAAACAGAAAATCTAGAGGATTAATTTGTGATTATTATACAGAAATTCACAGAATTATTCATGATGGTGGACTTAATACATTTTTTGGTGGGCAAAAAGAATTATTCTGATGTCATATAGTGTATTTGTGAGGAAACAGATCTATTTCTGCGTAAATACATTTCACCATTGCTTTAGATTCCTAGTGAGAACATAATGATAAAGCAGCACAAATACTGTTACAAACTGGCAGAAACCAGCCCGGCAGAAAATTCCAAACCCAATGGCAAACTTCCACAGGCTATTGGAAATTAGCTGCTGTTCCGCTAAAACAGTGATTGGGAGTATGTCTTATGGGAACAGGACTGAGTTTTTAATATGTAGATGTGCAGATGGGTCCTTGTCAAATTTATGGCGTGACACTCATTTACCTTCAGGGAGAAGCTGAAATCCAAACTGTAAGGAAAAAACAGGTTCCACAGGCAGAATCTGTGAAAAAAAACCCCCTCATATTTTTTTTTGCAGATATTACTCTTGACTATTCAGAAAGGCATGTGAAGAATTTCATTTACAGCAATTAATGGGTAGATAAGTGAACATTGTAGTTTTGGGACTTTTTATAACCCGGATTTTCTCTCTGCTTTTCTTTCCTTTTTACCATAGTTTCCTCTGGTACTACATTCTTACTGTTTTTGATATGTGTTTTGAGAAATTGCTCCAGACTTGTCTACATAGAAATCTATTAATAGCCAAGCATTCTCTAGGCAGGTGCTCTAATTCTATCAATAGAGTGGGTTTCTTTTTGAATTAGCTCAAGCCAGACTGGACTTCAGACTAAGTCACTCCTATTTTGAAATTGGAGAGCCTATCCAAAAATTGATTGAGGAAAGACTTATTTTTCTTTAAAGTTGACGCTATCTCAGTCTAAATACACTTTGTGGTATAAACAAGCCCTCGGGAGCTTGCCATGTGTTCTAAATTACATTTACAAGCTTTTGTGAATACTCCAACTCATGTTCATGTGCAATTCAACCTACAGCAATTCAAGATGTTATCACTTCCCCACCTTCTCTGTTATTTATTGCAGCCTTCTGTCAGAAGTTCCTGCCATGGTTCAAATAGCATACTGGAGCACCTGCTTGTTCAAGTCTTACTGCTACAGTTCAAAGGGTACCGTGTTAGCAGAAACCCAGTTTCAGTCATGACCTACACTGTACTGTGAACTGGAATGTGGTTGAGAATGCATGTTCTGTTCCTTTCACTGTTTTGGGGGTGCAAAACTGTTGCTTGGGGGGAGGTTGGATGCAACACCATCTTCTGCCACTGCAGGGAGACTAACCAGGCACAGAGATTGGTCAGAAGATGCCTGAGAGGTGGTGTGGCTCAGTAGCTTACCCTGGGGTTTGGGCATTGTAGACTCGTGTTCTTTTCGCGATCATTCTATGAGTGACCTTGCATAGTGTCTGATACTCTTCTATAAAAGGTGAATTTATATCTTTGCCAAGATGGATCAGGTTTTTCTTGAGATAAACAAGAGAGCTTGTGCAGCCCCTGTATTAGGTTCATTTGAATGTCATGTTCCTCTGAAAGCCAGTGAGGCTATTCAGAATTCTGCCAAAAAAAAAAAAAAAAAGCATTCAGGAGAACTGTCTGTTCTCCTTTAACCTTTCTCTCAAAGCAACAGCAACAAAAAATTGTTCTGGTCCTCCTGAGTCTTAAAAAAACATTAAGGCAAGCACTGAGCTCAGACACTTGAAATTTGGCTGTATTACAAAGAACTGAAAATGAGACATTTGCCCTGGTAAATGCCTTAATAGAGGGGTGCTTTCTCTGTGACAGGATTAAGCCCACAGCAGCTGAGGATGGATTGGACTAATAAACTCCAGAGCCTATAGAAAGCCTGCAGTAGTAAACACTGGGGAAAGCAATCAGTGTGCATGTTACAGTGTGAGCATTATTGTAGGAAAGCTTGCCTTTCTCAGAGGTCCCCAGGGCAGGGGAAGGGTGGGTTGCTTGGGCCACTCCATTTTCTTCAGATTCTCTTGCTTCAGTTGCCTCAGAAGTTGAAAGTGGGTATGTTAATTTCTTCCAAGAAGTAGGATGAGCTGTGTAATAGTAACTGCAGGTGACACAGACTCTACCTATCTGAGATTTGCAGAAGTCTGGCTTGCCACTACAGTTACAGTCCAGGTCAACCAGCTGCGGAGGACATCTCTGAGCATGACTTGTCTTCATGCTGCCCAATATGCACATTCTCTTGTGGTCCATTTATTTATTTCTAGGAGAACAGGGCTGCTTTGGCATTGCTTCCAGTTACCATTATGCAAAGTATGTGTCTGATCAGAATGGATTATTGTGTCCATTGCAAAGCCCAAAGCACATATGTCCATGTCTACAGGTACAGCAAACAGAACATTTGAATAGTTCATAAAACCAAATGAGAACTTTCTTTTCTAGGGTCAAGTGTTATCTGGCTGTGAGCTTTTTTTTCACCCTGAGCGATGAACGTAGCTGAAGGGTCTACTCAAGTGAATAGCCGCTAATTTGTTTGATCATAGTCAAGTCCCTATGTAGCCTATCTCTTACATGAATGCAGCACATCCATGCTGCACAATGTCAGGCTGTTTAAAGATACAATGGTCACACCTTGATTCTTGTCACAGTGTGAGTGGTTTAGGGTCCCTCAAGGAATCACCAAGGTGTTAACAAGAGTAGTTTTAATATGAATTTATAAATGCTCGACTTAACAAAGTTTGATGGCAAGGTTCACTCTATTACTTATTGCATGGATGAAACATACTAAGGAAAATCAAGGTAAAATCAATTTAGAATTATTTACACAGATGCCAAAGGCATAAAAAGCTAAGGGAGATCCTCCTGCTGAGTCACAAGATTCAGAGGGGTTCCCCTTGCTTTCTAAACTGGAGGAGCCTAGGTGCATTTAGGTCTAGTCTTATTCTCAGACTTGGACAACAGTTTATGTCTAATGGATGTAAAACAGGGAATAAAGAAATCTTCCCATTGAGTCATAAGGTTCAGAGTAGACCTCCTTGCTTTCTAAACTGAAGGAGCCTAGGTGTATCTAGGTCTAGTCTTAGTCTCAGACTTGGACAACAGTTACAAGCGTACCAGTTCACCATAGATGAGATTTTTACACAGCTTTTATCTAGCTGCAATCTGTGGTTTTAAGGTGGGTCTTAACACAAAGTGAGTCAATAGGATTTCCCACACTTCCTATATCAGTTTACACACACACACATGCATGAACAGACACAAAGACATATAAAAGTATACCTGTTAAAAATTCCCCTCAAGGTCAGTGAAATATTCATGTCAAATATTCCAGCATTTCTCAGTGGGCGAGGGTGGAGCCTTGAGGAGTGGGGGGATTTCAGCCTAGGTCCCATCATCAGCTTTTGGTGACAGTCCTCTGATTATTGGAAACTTGAGAGTCTGTGAGCTCTGAGAGGCATTCCATTCAGAGGGAGATGCTGGTTGCAGTCTATTGTGGTCCAGGAGAGCTCAAAGGGTCTCACTTAGGACCACTATTTATAGGGTCATGAGATAATTAGCTTTAGTCATTAGTAAATTTCCACCCTGGCCGCAACCCAAGTCAGTAACTAGTAGAACTTTTTCAAAACTCCAGTGACAATGGTAGCGTTCCACTCGGGCTACGATTAAGGGAAGGAATGTTCTGAGGCTCTCAGGAGATGACTGATTATCCTTGCTCTTGCTTCCCGTCTTAGCCAGGGAACAGAAGCCCCTGGTACGGTCAGTGCCTCCCTCCTCAGCCATGCAAGAGTTCTTAGCACCGTCAAGGGACACCTCACTGTGCAACAAAACACACAAAGGACAAGGCATAACAGGAATTTCTGAGATCGTAGAGTAACCCAGAGAATGGGAGGGATGCACCACCATAATACTGGATATATTAGTGCTCTGATGATGCAATGTTCCAAGGAGGCTGTGTAGGTATAGGGTTGGTTTAACTCTGTGCTCATGTCACAGGAAAGGCATAAGAATATTCTGCTTGCCTGAGAGCCATGAGGCTTTCGAAATGCATGTTATAGACCTTCTAAGGGATATCTGATATTAATGTGAAAATATTCACAATACTAATTGCTAAATAAAGCTGCACTTCTATGCAGTTGATAGTTTATAGGTTTCCTCATCTCTTATTCCAGCTCAGATATTTTCTGTATCCTTTTCATTGGCTGAAGATAAAGAACTAAAGGAGGGCCTTTTTGCTACCATGCCAAGATCAGAAGATTTTGTCTTTTGAAGAACATTAATGTTTTTGCTGTGAATGAACATTTGCATTTTACACTGATTGGCCCACATAGGGTGAGGAGATCCTCTTTGTGAGAAGGAAAATATTAGAAGAACTGCGGTGAAAACCCATTTCTCTCATCACCTCCTTAGGCTGATCAAGGCACCCTGGGCTAAGATTCAAATCAGGTAGAAAGAATGAGAAGCAGAAGACCACATTATTCAGATGTGGGTTTACTGTGAGAGAGATTTTTTCTTTCCTGTCCCTTAACTCTGCACAATGGAGTGTGTACATGTTTAGTCAAATGATCACTAAATGCTTGTTGTTTCCTGGCTGGGCTGGCCACATTTCTTGTTCATGGAGCAGCTGGGGCCATCAATGCATGAGGCTGGTGCTGCTCTATGAGTTGCCTGGAACATTCTCTGCAGTTTGCCTGGAACGTGCAGAGCGATAAAAGCAGCTGGGAGCCTTTCCCTTTGGCCGAGTGGCTGTATTTATATTCACCAACCAGAGGCAATGGCTTTTGGTTTTTTAAAATAAAGGTCTTACTGTTGTTGGGACCTGTGATACGGTGGTATGTGGAGCAGCTGTTTCAAGGACCTTCCTGTATTAAATCTTTATTATATAGGTGCTTGTGTTTGGATTGGTGTTAATCATAGAATCATAAAATCATAGAATGGTTTGGGTTGGAAGGGACCTTAAAAGGTCATCTGGTCCAACCCCCCTGCCATGGGCAGGAACTTCTTCAACTGGATCAGGTTGCCCAGAACAACATTCAGTCTGTCCCTGAATGTCTCCAGGGATGGCTCATCCACCACCTCTCTGGGCAACCTGTGCCAGTGTTTTACTGCCCTCATTGTAAAGAATTTTTAACTCACATCCAGCCTGAATCTCCTCTCTTTTAGTTTAAAACCATTACCCCTCATCCTATCACAACAGGCCCTTCTAAAAAGTCTCTCTCCATCTTTCTTATAGACCCCTCTTAAGAACTGAAAAGCCACAATAAGGTGTCCCCAGCAACTTTTTCTCCAGTCTGAACAAGCCCAATTCTCTCAACCTTTCCTCACAAAAACGTAGAAGTGTTTCATCCCTTTGATCATTTCTGTGGACCTTCTGTGGACCCTCTCCGACAGGTCCATGTCTTTCCTGTACTGATGACTCCAGAGCTGAACACAGTACTCCAAGTGGGATCGCACCAGAGCAGAGGGGCAGAATCATCTCTCTTGACCTACTGGCTGTGCTCATTTGGATGCAGCCCAACCATGTCCAGACCATGTTCCTCTGGTCCTTGGCTCTGGGAGCATATGTATGAAGGACAAGTCTTTCTGAAGGAACAGGTATTCTCATCATTGAATGAGCTTTTAGGGGAATGGACAGGAACTAAATGCAAGATGCTGAGAATTTCGACTGCAGTGTGCTGAAGTGCTAAACAAATAGCTGCTCAGAGAACATAACCCTTATTAAGTTGGGATCTTTACTAATTGCGTGTCAACTTTTACTTTTGAAAATTGATTTATCTGTAACATAATACCAAAGTAAATAATTCCTTTCAATGTCATGCTGGGTCTGTTTCTGAGATGCCTTTTGAAGGAGCAGTTATCTGTTCTCAGCAATAACATGCCTGCTGCCTTGTCATTGCCCCAGGTTATTGTTGAGCAATTATTCATTCTTCTTTGAAAGTATTTGCATGCAGGTTTCTCCTGCCTTTATACACGTGGCTAGCTGTCCATGCAAATCTATCATAATCCCAATACACCAGTACACCTCTTTACTAGCCTGACTGTCCTCTGACTCTCTTCCCAGATGTTTTCTTCTGCCTTTCTTTGCCATGCTATATGAATACACCTTACTCTCTGGTTTTGTACTTGTTTCTTTTAATGAGGTAGTTATTGCTTTTCCTTAAGTGTCCTTGCAATGGAATTTCATTTTTACTCAACACCCCAGCATATTTTGATACTACTGTCCATGTTTCATATATACATACTTACACCTTCTCTAGATTTTGCGTTTAATGCGTTTTGATGTTCCCTAAAGAAATGTGCCAGTTTTCATCTATGGTCTCTCCATTTTGCTATGCTTTCTCCCTTCTGCCTTTTGTCTTCCTCTTCTTATGGACCAGAACTCTACTTCCTTGATTTCTTCTGGCTTTTGATGTCACAGGAAGATTATGGCTAGACACAATTAATTTATCCAATAGTATCTATCTAGGTTGCTTTCTTTCATGGCATCGATCTCTTCTGTGAAGTCACAGAATCTATGGTTAACAAGTTCTCATCCTTCTCTCTGGCATGTACCTCACCTGCTGTCTTCTTCCTCTTATGTTTTTCTTAGTGAAGATCTTTTTTTCTTGACATTAAGGATATTTTTTTTCTTTCAGTTTTGGCAGCTCAGTCAGCTCAGTTTGTGTCAGTGTCATTTTTAAAAGCGTAATGGAAATTTCGCTCTCTCTGCATATAGTACTCAGTTTCTCATTCTACAGCAGGAAGATGTCCCTTTCCTACAGTCTCATGTAACTGAGACTCACCCTTACTAACATCTTTTAAACTAGGTGTCAATATTTCTCATATGCTTTCTTATTTTGGACATGGCCCAAAGGGATGTTTTCCTAAAACATTAACCTGACATTCTACTGATAAAGGGATTAAATGAAAGTATTTGCATAATGTCTTCTAGAAAGATGGGTTTTATGATAGATGACACCAAAATACATTGCATAAGAATGTAAATCACTTGGAAGGGGAAAAAGTGCAAGCAATTTGTGAAGAGATTAGTAAAGTAGAGCAGGCTTATGCAGGACATCGATATTAGGAAATAGCAGGATTTCGTGATGACAGTTGTTGCACAGCATCTTACTGAAGAGAGCTGCCGACCCTAATTTCCTTATTTCACTACAAGGTGATCCGGTAACCAAAGCAGCCCAGACTGGTTAGCTTCAGAAAGAACCACTTTGCAGTGAGACAAGGAAGTACAAAATGAAGTATAATCCTTTGTAAATAAAAGTTTGATGGCTTTGTAACAACAGCAATGGAAAGTATCTCAGGTGAATATTTCATAATAATCAGCCAAAACAGGACTAGTGTTTGCTGACATAACAGCAAAACTTTCCAAACCTAAAAAGCCCAACCAAAAGAACATAATAAGGATCCTTGTATAGGATAAATCGTTGTAGCTGACATAGTTTTAGAACCTTATGACCTTCGTACAAAATTTATTGTAAGCAAAACAGGACTGTAGATAAAGAGTGTCTGAAGCTAGCAGATGTTCAGGATGTGCTGTAGCTAAGTTAACTGATAAGTAGAAGGACGAGGATAAATCACTCACTTATGTTAGCAGTGTTACCAAACTAATTAAGCTGGTGTAAGCACTTACCTACTGCACATGCTTCAAAGGCTACCAGCACAAGAGTTCAAGGAACAGCCAAGTGATGAAGATTGTTGGAAGAAGTAAAACGACCACCAAAGACCACTACCACGTTGTTATGAGCATGTGAAAATGGGCGTGGAATCATGTAAAACGATTCTCGGACAACTAATGAATATGTATGATGTTTATCAGAGATGTAATGAATACGTATGTTAAGCAACAATATAATCACGGTCTGTCTGATGCTTAAATGGGACACATTAGGAGAAGATATCTCCTGTGTCTCCCAGCACTGCAATAAAGAATACCTACTTGTCAACTTAAACTTCATTGGCAAGTTCTTAAAGAGTTCTATGAATCAGCAACCATGTTTGGGAAAAAAAAGAAAAGAATATTAGCTGTCATGTTCTTGTATCACAGGATGAAGGTGAATTAATAATTTCTCCATCTTTTTGGTTTTATTTCAGAAATACATAGGTTGGTGGGAGGGGAGATTCAGCAAGCTTTAGGCACATTTTGCTAAATCCACAGTGTACAGGGTACTGGACGACATGCACTGGAATGATGATTCCATGAGGCTCACGTCTTACTGTGTCTGCAGGCAAAGAGTAGAAACGCTTTTACATTAGACTTGCAAAACTTTATGTGCAGTGCAGTACTTCGTCTGAACTGCTCTGTCAAGTTAGCACAATTAGATACTGCACCTAATTTTGAATCTTCTCCTTTTTATATTGTTTTGTTTTCATTTTGTTTTAAGAAAGCATGAGTCATACACGTGTCCTGGGAATGTCCTGAGCAGTTTAGAGTCAACTTGAAATCATCACATCAGCTAGAATAAATATATTAGTTGATGATTTTTTGATAGATAGAACCAAGATTCATAACCTACACTCAATTCTTCATCCTGTCATTGGCCTACAAGCTGAGACATGTATCCTTTCTTTTGCCCTTATTTTTGCATGTTTAATGTGGTCTCTCTTCCTGTAATAGTGAATATCTCTTATTCTTATTATTGCATCTAATCTCAAAACATGAGTCTGAGGCAGGGAAATATTGTCTTTTCCAAATGTAGATGAGAAACTGAGATGTAGAGGTTATGTTCATACCACCAAGCATCATCAAGTATTATTTGACTCCAATGACTTTGGATTCAACTGGCAGCTTTAGAGAGCAGATGATCTGAATCACCTATCTCTCTGCTGAATAAAAATCACAGCAATCTCTGCTGTAATAAACACAATGCTTAAGTTAGGCTGGGTTTGAGAAGGTCTCTGTTGAACAGGCCTCTGAGAGACAAAGGGTGTTCTTTGCAAAGACATTTTGATCTATAACTCCCACTGAAATCAAAGAGAAAGTCTGTGCTCCAGGGACTTTGCCCTTGATTGCCCACTGGGTCTGTTGCACAACAATGAAGTATTAGTGGGTGGAGCCCTACAAAGAGAAAATCCTTGTATTTTTCTGTTTTCCTAAGCAGAAATTCCTAAATAAGTGCAACCTTCCTGTATGACATCTAAAATGCAGACAATGAGTCTGACTTATTTTTTCAGAAGAAGTGCTCTACATAGATCCAAAGAAGATATTTTTATTTAGCAATAATTATGCTTTGACTAGGAATAAAAATGTATATCCTCATTGCCTCCATGAGGTCATGCGCAAACAGAAATACAGGAAAAACTGCCAAAACAGCTGAATAACTGTCATTACTTAGCTAATATTTGCTTCCTATCTCAGAACTGGCTTTTAAGCATAAAACATAACTAGAGAGATACTATTCTGCTTTGTGAGTGATTTCTCACACAGAGGCCGTATCAGCCTCTGGAAGGAACAGAGACTTACTGTTATGCTCAAAAACCAGGTTTTTCTCATGATTAGAGATCCAGGCCCCAACTCACAGGCTGTCTATACTGACTGCACAAAGCTGCCTTTGAAACTGCACTTGCTTGCTCTTTGCTGGAGCCTGCAAGTGTAGCTATGTGTGCTGCAAGGTGGCCCTCTCTGCAGCTGGTAGAACTCCAGTGTCCTAGCAAGGCCAGTGGGGTTGTACGTTCCATAGCCAGCTGCCTTCAGGCAGTTTGCAGGCTGCCAAGGCACTGCTGCATGGACGTGGCATGGAGCATGCTGCTCATCTGCGGTTTGCGTAGGGACAGATCCATCTGAAATGTCATGTTGGTTTCCCTATTTCTCTGTGTTGGGCTGTCCCTTGAGGCTGCATCTATCCTGCTAAACACATCCAGACTGGGAATGATGCCTGGTCCGCAGGAAAAGTGGTCTGTTTGCAGCCTACTCAGAACTGATTCCTTTACAGCAGCATGGTGGTTTCCTTTGTATCCACACAATGAAGCAGAGCAGCTCTCCTTTTCAGTCTCTGCTGGGACCTTTGGCTCTTGTGATCATTGCTTTTTTGCGTTTTTATCTATCTATCTATCTATTTTCTTTTTGTTTGGAGCATCACAGATAACCTGAGGCATGTGTTGTAGCCCACCAGAGTGGCATTTCCATAGCAAGGGATGCTTCAAGAGGGCTAACGGCAGGAGTTGGTGGACCAGGCAGCACTGGTAAGGATTAAACACTCATCAATGCTATCTTTTCGGAGCGATCTGTTCCCATGACTTCCCTCATTTTTGTGTGAAGAAGATAAGTTGGTTCACTCAAAAAAAAGATGTTGGGAAGGAAGTGGCAATTATGCAGTATCAGGATATCACAACCTGAGAGTAAACTGGGAGTTAACTAAGTGAGCAGTGTAGGCTTACCAGTTACCTGCAATATGTATATGCTGGTTTGCACTTGAAGTCTGCTCTGGAGAGGCCAAAATGTTTTTCTTATGGTGCAGAGGGTAGTTCATAGCCTATAGATGCTCAGGTGTGGGCCAGTCTGCTCCTTTTTTGGACTGGAGCTCAGGGCTTGAGCCCTTATAATGACGCTGTCATTACAGCTTCAGTCTTTCCATTCCCTTGATAGTACTGTGATTTACCCCAGGAAATCAGACCACTGTAACCTGGGAGGAAGATGCATAGATTCATTTTCTTGCTCTACTACCAAGGCTCTGGTTCTTCTTGCATAGACATTTCACATGCCTTCCAGGTCTTGTCTATCTTACATTGAACTATTAGCTATGAAAACCACCAGTGCAGACGCAGCTTCTGTTGTGAAAAAGTGTTTTTGCAAGAACATATTATATCCATTCTCTACAAAATGAGCTACTTCTCAAAAAAGATAGCTGCTGCCAGCCTTGTGAATCTGTCAGAGGCTTATGTTTATGAGAAGCTGTGGTAAAAACACATTACCTCAATGGACTTGACTGCTCTGAAGAGTTTTCCAGTGTGGATCTGCCCTAAGCCTCAGTTTTCCAATTGCCAGCTGGAGATTATAGTGTTTCGTAACACAAGAAAACCTTCTGAGTTCCTCACCTGGGAGATGGGTTTCATATGAGACAGCACTGCTGCTCAGACGTACCACTGCTCCTGTCATTAGCTCTGCCCTCCAACACTGGAAGGGAACAAGGGTCACCTAACCACTTTCTCTACTTACACACAACTGACCCAGCAGAAGAACTAAGTCTGACAATTTTAAGAAGGAAAGAGCAAACCCTGCATGGGCAATACAGGCACAGGAATGGACAAGCTTTGGTCTAGAGACTTGTTGACTTCTTTTACAAGTGTACAGATATGGCCATGCACTTAGTCCCAGCTGGAACCTTCCTCCCAAACACCAAGCTCATTTTCCCAGTGATCCATAGAACTCTGGAGAGGAATCTTGATTTCTCTTGCACCTGGTAGGAGGCTTGCAGCTGACTCCACCAAAGTGGTAGCTTGTTGGAAGTGGGGGTCTCCCATGGTGGGCTAGGTGCCTTGGGAACTGCAGGCAGCTCAGTGCCTGTCATACAGTAGTGTGGTAGAGCTGGGAGTGTGGGGGCCACTCTAAGCATTGCCTGTGGCCCTTTTTAATCTTTCTAGATCAGTGTTCTAGAGGCAGGGCAGTTTATCATTGAGGTCAGGTGGCATGCAGCTCTATGAAAAGAAAGCAAGTGGGTAAACACCGATGGGTGCACAGTGTTAATGCATGAGTAAGCATTAATGGGTACATAGTGTTAATGTACAAGACATAAGCTTTCTGGGAAAAGAAAATGGGAAGAGATATTCTGTTTGTGTCCCACTTGTGCTACGTGAGAACTGAAGGAACCGAAAAGCTGTAAAGACCTTTCAGCATTGTTGTCTAAGGTCTGTTTGCCTTTTTAAAAAAAGGATGATGTTTCTGGTGTGCGAACAGTCTAACCTGACCTGCTCTTATAAGAAGTAATAAATACTACCCAGACCTGTGTTGTCTGCATAACTTAGAAGGCATCTATAGGAATTTTTGTGACTGAGCCACAGTAAAAGGAAGTGTCTATCTACCTTTGCTAGCAAACGAGCACCCAGTGTTCTGCTTAATCAAGATTAAGATTAGATACCGCACCATATGGGAAAGCTTTCCTGTTAGGAAACTGGATGCAGTAAATTTATGATGGTAACTCATAAGTTCTTTGCACGTTAGCAATCTGGCACCTGTTATTATATGACTTCATGGCATCACTTATCCAAAAAGTTAAAAAATATGCAAGTTCCTTAAGGTTTAGTTGGGGAAATCCCCACGCTGTACTATAAAAGACCTCCTTTGTCCCTTTGCTGTCACATCTGCTGACTGAGAAGATGAAGCACACACAGGTGGCTGTGCTGCTCCTCATGCAAACCGTGATTGCTCTGGCTGTAACAACGACAGCAACAGAAGGGGTAAGATGGGGATGTCATAACCTGAGCTTTGGTGTCTTTTTTTCTTCTCATGTAATTTAGATTGCTGAAAATTCTTCATTCTTTTAAGATTACTATTGGGCAAATGTTGAGATTGCTGCATGAAGAAAGTTTGAAGCATTCCTCCATCCTCCCCCCACCTGATGTATAGGGACTGGATAATAAATGTGAAAGCGAGGCACAGGTTTAAAATCAGAGCCAAATTCTGCCTTTGGTTAGATGAGTGCAACTCCCAGTGAGGATCTGAGTGGATATTAAATGCTCTGTGTAGCTTCTAATTAATTGGCAAGGGCTTATAGCAGGAAAGGATCCACATCTTTGATGTGGAAGGAGTTGGGAGGTGGGGGCTTTTCCAGTTGCATGATTGCTCTCATACTCTGCAACCAGGCACATGAAAACCATGGTGGGTAGTTTTTGTGGGGTGCTCTCCCTCTTTCCCATAAAACTGTATCTGGTTGGGCAAGAGAGATGTTTAAGTCAAAGCCATCTATCAGAGAAAAGAACAAACCCAAATAAACACCTAAAGCAACAACAAATCCAGGGAGGAAGGGAGAAGAGCAAAAGTAGGAAAAAAATTTAAAGAATAAAAAATTACACTAGTGAAAGTTTTGGTTTGATTTTGTACTGTCTTTATTTATTTATTTTTATTTAAAACTGGGCTTAAATTATCAGAAGAAAGGTTTTGCAAATAGCTTAAAAGCTCCTCCAAATGAAACAAACCATTTTGGTTTTATTTGACCCAAAGTTACTGCCTTTTGGTAATCTTTAGATAAAATCTGGAAAAAAAACCCAAGCAAAACCCAGTTTGGCTCCCAATGACTCTTATTTCTGTGGTGTAGTCACAAACCAGGAAAATCCTGCATGCCACTAGTTACATTGCTTGAAGTTTGGGAGCACTGTGGATGCAGGCAGTGAAGTCAGCATCTCCTGGGAAGGTACTTTTATTTGCTCAAAACCCAGAAAGCTGCAAAAGTCAAGATGGAGGTGTAAATATATATTGATAAGCTTGATATGGAAGACGTTTCTCCTCAGTCTGCTTTGCTTTAAGCTAGTCCCCAGTTTGTGTAATTTACACAATTTGTGATTTTCTCTGCCCTAGCAATGTTAATTGCTACTAGCAGCCCTCCCCCATGTTCAGTGTAATCATATAGGCACACAAATGCTTGTTCAAATGGGTTTATTTGACAAACTGTCCCACAAAAGCTTGTTTACGATGTGCCCTTTAATAGACCTGCCCTTTGCCAGCCATTTGGATTTCCCCACCATTCCCTGGCTCAGGAATGGGACTCTGGCTGGGATTTGGGAAATGCAGAAAGACCCAGGGGTGAGTGTCCTGTTGTAAGGGAAGCCCATTTGATGCTCCATCTGTCATACCATTTGACATCAAGGGTGTCTTGCTGCAGTTCTCAGTTTGCCACAGATTTTGGTGAGACCCTGCTGTGAGTGGCAGTGTGCTATATCCCAGCGGTGTACCGTGCTCTGCACACTGTGCGAGGATACAGCAGACCTTTAGGGACACACAGGGCAGTGCCAGGGTGGCAGCTGCTCTCCTTGGTGTGGCAGGAAGGCAGGTGCCAACTACAGATGAGAGTTAAAGGGCATGTGTATAGTCTTACTACGTAAAAGGCTCCCAAGTGGGACCTGTCTGTATCCTTAGCAGTGTAGTGGCTCCCCACTCACTGGTGGGTTGCTTTCCCCTTCATGGTCCTAGTAGCAGGATGGGACACATGCCCGAGCTGTCACAGCTCACAGCCTGACATCTTGGCATGAACGGGGCAACAAGTCCTGTGCTGAGAAGCTGGATTGTGTGCTGGGCAGTGAGGAGCAGACATCCCTTCTGGGAGGATAGCAGTCTCCAAATTTAGGGCAGGAGAGCACTGTAGTGTCATTTTAGACTGACATGTAATCTACTAGGGCTGCCTGTCAGAGCCCCGGCTCACACCTCCCAGGCAGGCTGGGCATCCCCTGCCTTGCACTAGTCACACAGAGTCTTTCCTTAAGAAGAGGTGTCTATGAAGTGACACTGTGCCTGAGGAAACGTTAGTCATCATAGCAGCAAATTAGAAAAGCCAATTCATTTTACAGTTGCTGGGGATGGCTCCCATAGTAAAATCAAAGTGGTCTGGAGCTGCAGGGTTGGGGCTAGCTGGTGGGGAAGGGATGGTGCTATCCGCAGGAATTAACACTGGAACTGGCTTTCCTTTGCTTTTCAGAGCCCTCATCTCAATACAACGCTCCCATATGTGACTCAGCTTAGCAAGGTAACTGGTGACCTGCACACTCCCCCAAAGGTATAACCATTACTGTTCTTCAATAAAGTCCAGAAAAGAGCAAAATTAGGAACTTGTGTCCCATTGTTTAAATGCTACACAGTCTCTCAGAGATTTAACCCTGAAATAGGTATGTCTGTTAGGCTGCCCAGCAAAAGCCTTTAGGTGTTGTGTATCCAGGATTTTAGGCAGTAGTGAATTCCCCAAATCCTCAGTGCTGCTGCTATGTCATTCAGTGCCTTAAGTCACATCCAAAGCTCCAGCATTACCCTTGTGACTATTGAACTGGACCCCAGATATGAAACAGCTGGGGCCTTGGGGATTTGATGGCAATGTACCAAATAGTTTGGTGCTTACAGCTTCTCTGGAGGAGGGGGAAAACTTCTTTTCAACTCTACCTTCTCATGTAAGCCAGAACAGGGCCTTGAAATTATGTCTTCTGAGAAGTGCCCACTCGTGGTTGCAGAGGGTGAGAAAATCTTGATTCTCCCTATTCTAATTAGATCAAATTTTATTCAACTATTTTCTGACAGAAGGACTTGAATCTGATTTCTGTGCCTTCTGATACAGTGCTCAAGTCCATGGCCTGTGGATTTCAGGGTTTGGTTTCTTTCCCTCTCTCTGTCAGTGACCGCTTAATAACGTGTTTGCTTTGGAGCAGATTCGATGTGACACACTTGTTCTGAATGATCCTGCAAGCTAATACCAAGAGCAGAGTTTGTCCAAAACACAGCTCCACATCATGTTGGAGATGGTAGCTTGATGTCAGGTCTTCTTTGTCCAGGGTATCCCAGTGTGGTGCCTGGGGTGTGTGGAGGGACCTTTTCCCACTCCAGTAAAGGGTGTAGATGGTTAAATGGTGTCAGGAGTCTCTCTCCAAGTCTCAGTAGCAGGATCCAAATCTTATCCACCTCTTTGCCCAGCTGAGGTGGCCTCTGTCCCTGCTGTGGCCTCCATCCCTGCTGTGTGATTCCTTACAATGTCTTAGGATGAGCAAGTAGCTAATTCAGAGCTGTGAATGCCACTGAGCTACAGTGTAGATAGAAATTAAGCACTGAAATGGCCTTGCTGTTGTGAGGGTGTAAACCTATGTCCACATTTGGGCAGCTGAATAAGTTTTCTGTTTTTCAGAAAATGGAGTAACTGTTGGATCCTACTCCCTTTCCTAAATTGAAGGGATGTGGAAAAGGAACATCTCTCATAGCTTCAAACATGTATATGTAACAGCTTAATTTTACAGAGTGAAATGTTGCAGTTAAGTCCTTGCTGTAGGCTAGGACAGTATGCTCTCTTTTAAGCATCCAATATAAATTATTAATCTTTAAAAAACATGCAAGTCGATCAAAAGTAACAGCCTATCTTGTGCAATTTTCTACAGGATGAGGGAAGACTTTTTTGTTATATGGTTGTCATTTGACTAGTATCATATTTTGACAGAAGCACTTACTGACCCAAGGGGCTTTTAACTAAATAATGTTTCTTGGTTTCATCAGCATCATGATCCCAATGTTTGTAATGTCAGTGGAAGAATGGAAACAGTTCTGTCTGCTCCTTTGGGGAAACTCTCTTGGCTTAGATATAAGCTGCACTTACTGCTGTGAAGCTCTACCTTCAACTCAAGGCTCTCTCCTAACACAGATGCTAAAATATAATGATTACTTTTCATAGGGAGTTTAAATGCACAAATTGGAGGTTTTTTGGGAGATCATCTGAATACATTTGTGAATGGTTTGTTTAGCACATGAAATAAGCGTGATACCTCTAGATAAACTGATGTCTGTATATAGTCAAGACTTTAGTTTATTGCAGAGTATACAGCGTATAATTCACACTATACTATGTATGGAAACATAATTATGTATTGTACACACTATGCTGTACTATGTATAGTATATTTTCTCTTAGTATACATATACACATATATGCTATACTTGTGCTATTCACAGAAGGGAGAAAGTACTATACCTTCCATATAGAAATTGGCATGCCAGTGCACAACAGTCTTACAGAAGGTCACATATACTCACTAAGCCACATTTATTTCTTCTTTTGTCATCCTACACCCCATCTGTTTCTTCTGTTATTGTTGAACAACTTGCCATCCCAGTCATGCCTGTACACAGAGGACTCAGAGGTATAGAAGCATCTAAGTGACTTATGAACCTATTTTTCATAGTTATCTAGGTACTGCTAGCTATACCTTCAAAAGTACTTGGAAACACAGAAATAGTTTGCAGTAGGTTCCCAGTGGGATTTTCAGAAATGCTTTGGTAACCTACCTGGCAGGAAAATCAATAGAAGTTATGTGCTGGGACATTCTGCAACACAATGAGATACTTCTCTGCTTCCTTTCACATTAAATGTCCTCAGCAGTCTGTCTATGAGTGTAGTTTTAAGGCTCATGGTGCTTAAATAACACAAATAAAACTTGTTTTCATACTTTCTTTCAAAATGAGATGTGTGAT
>NW_009928747.1:23904-31379 GCF_000696875.1 Nestor notabilis
TTCCTGCTTGCTGCTGTTCTCTTCTTGGGCTCACAGATCAAGACAGCTTTGCTGCTGGCCATCACTGCGTGCTCTGTGCTGGCTTGGTGGTGAGGAAGTTAGTTGAAATCACTGAGAAAAAACTAGGGGAGAAGAGCTGAAGTGTCAGCTTTCAGTGGATAGGGTTAAAAAATGCTTGTTTATTTTTAAGAGGGAACGAGAAAACAGATGAATAACACTGGGATTTCTGCAAGGCAGGAGGAGAGATAGTAGAAAGAAGTGTACTTAAAGAGCAAGCCTGTAGCTTTAACATATGCAGCTGCATTGAAATGTTTACCAGAATATTTTAAAGTAACATCAAATATCTTTATTAATAAATTCATGATAGGTTTATGAACCAGGAAACATTTTGTGTACAAACAAAAAAGAACTGCTCCAAACACACTCAGTATTCAGCCCAGTGTTTATAGGAAATTATGTGCTTTGGCTGTAAATTACGGCAAGATTATGAACTGCCAGCCCTGACCTTTCCATACACATTACACGTTGCTCCAATGGTGATTCTTTGAGAATGCAGACAGTCACGATTCATGCTAATGACATGGGCAATGGCTTTGCAAACTACTCACAAATGTGGATGGGCGGACTGTGATTTATGGGTATTACGTGCAATGTTTTGTAGCAAAATAAGCATCTCTACCTTAGGCTGAGCCTGCATATTTAATTCATCACCTTTCTAAGGTATATAATTGAATGCACATGTCTGTTTGCTGGGGCTGGCTGAGAAACTACAAATTAAGCATTTTTCTTTTCAAAACTCCCTGTTACTGGTTTGGTTCTGTTTCGGTGCTTTCATGTCTATGGATAGAAATGACTAGATGATCTGATCAATTCAGATAACAGAACAGTAACTATAAACCCTAACTTAGTAAATTATTATTTTCCAGCTGTTGTGCGCTTTTCTATCTGCTGTAAAAGTTATCTCATTGTCTTAGGAATGTTGTCCACAAGACTGGGAAAGTAAGGACTATTATATGCCTCTGTTTTTTGCAATGGTAAAATCTTTACAGCAATATTTAACTATTTTCAGGAAGATTGTAAAGCTGAGTTAGAAAAATTGCTAGCTATTTTGAGTTCCATAGAAGAAAAAGGTGAAAGATGTCTATTAATGAAGTTGTTGATCTCATGATTGTCACAGCTCATATTATTGTCGAACATTAGTTATTGAGTCCAGAGAAGAATGTTAACACTTTCTTTCCTTGCTGATTTGTTATTGCAGCTCTTTGCCAATGTGTCCGGCTCTGTGGATGACGAGGGAATTTGTCAGTGCTCTGTGTACTTGCCAGATACCACCTTCCCAGTGCAGAAGGCTGAAAAATTGGAGATAATAGCGGCAACACTCACGAAGAAATTTGAAATAGAACTTTCTCAAGTAAGGTGTTCTTTTCTCATAAATACAACAATTGTATCTTTGCTGGAAAATGGTTGCCTGTGGAAAAGTACAGCACTCAGTGCTTTTCTGTGATGTGTCTTTCAAACAGCGGAAAGAGGACTCTGTAAGAACAAGGAGAAGGGTGATTCAATCTTAAATCTTTGACATTGCAGTATGTCATACATTTGAATATCCTTAGGTCTCTTTTCTAGGCCTTTACAGCTAAAGGCATATGGTATTTTTAGAAGAATGGTTATGTTTTTCCTCTTTTGGCTCAGTTTTATTGGTTTGTGATTGCTATACAGAGCTACAGGAAGCCAAGCCTCCTGCTCTTTCATGTGTTACTATTTGTATCAAGCCAGTCAGCTTGTGAGAGGGAAATGAATAGAAAGAGGAGAAAGGTCACCACAGACAGGGGTGAATAAGTAGGTGAATATTTGCCCCTTCACTTTTTCTGCTCTCATGGACTAAAAAAAAAATCAAAA
This sequence comes from Nestor notabilis, assembly GCF_000696875.1. NCBI lineage: Eukaryota > Metazoa > Chordata > Aves > Psittaciformes > Psittacidae > Nestor > Nestor notabilis. Next base: position 25,801 of record NW_009928747.1, read on the forward strand.
AAAAAAAAATCAAATATCTTTCTTGTCAACATCCGCAGTCATGGCAGTGAGACTGCTGAATTATGCATTACTGTTGAAGGCAAACACACCTTATACTATTCGGCTGCTTTTTGCATGAATTCAGATTCGTTTGTTTTGAGGAACATGGGCAAACCTACACATGCTGCAGTCCATGGGGTGAAGCTGCCTGTGAAGACAGAAATCTGTCTTTGACTTTTGATACTGGATAAATATTCAGGATTCAGATTAGGTGTCCAGCAGAAAGTGTTTCCTTCAGGAACCAAGCATCTTAAGAAATGAAGTGTCCTTGAATTAATCAGCAGAAAAGGCACGGCATTAAATTATAAATTCTAACTATAAATATTCATAACCCTCCTCTGGTATAATCAGGAACAGATAAGAAGTTGTGTATAAAAAACACAACAACAGGCAGAGGATCCTGTGGTAAGATCTTTCAGTTCAAATAATTTGTTTTGAAAGAACTGGAGCTAACAATGAGACATATTCAGCTGTCAGCGATCTGAAGGGCAAACTGACAGAAGTCCCACTGCCTCCAAGTGCAGAAGGTACCTGACCCCTTGCAGCGTGAAGGTGTAGCTCAGAGTTAATGATCCATGAAGATCTCCGAGATTTCAGGTCCCCATACTATTCCTATTGTAGTCAGTGCTGGCATTTTAAGCTAATTGCACTGGGACAGGATCAGGGGCATGATTCTCAGCCACAGAGTTGGCGTGGCTCTTCAAGATGTTTGTGTGCCACCTTTCCTAGTTATGTGCCCTGGTGTAACCACTCTCTTACCAGTACTTCCTCAAGATGGTGCATGTTTCCTGTAGGATGGGTGACTTATCTGTTAGTGCTGTGCAGATCTGCAGAGCACCTCAAGTACTGCTTGACCTCTCTGTGTGGACAATCTCCACTGAGTTCAAACATCTTGCTCATATAAAGACACATATAAGTTGCTCATATAAAGACACATATGGAATAGGTTGCCCAAGGAAGTTGTGAATGCTCCAACCCTGGAGGTGTTCAAGGCCAGATTGCACAGAGCCTTGGGCAACATAGTTTAGTGTGTGGTGTCCCTGCCCATGGCAGGGGGGTTGGAACTAGATGATCTTAAGGTCCTTTCCAACCCTAACTATTCTATGATTCTATATAGATACCTAAAGTTAGGTGTCCAGATTTGTACCTGAAACTCACCTCTAAATTCAGGTCAAGATAAATCCCCGCTGTGGACTTCAATGTCTAAGTTGCCAGCTGGTGTCACCTGGCGTACCTGTGTTGTCCTCCTTAGGTGACCAGCAGGGTACCACAGTGTAGACACTGACCTTTCAATTCTCACTGCAGACAGCAAAAATTCTTTCACTGACCTCACCCAGGCTTCACTGAATTTCATCCTGTCGAGACCAATCAACCAAGCAGTGTTACAATGCATCTAGTTAGATAAAGTGTGACATATACTTTGGTGTGATATTGGCAAAGAGACACTGGGTCAGAAATGAAAATGAACAGATTGCATTTTGGCGTGATTCTATGCATGTAAGACTTCTCAGTTATGATGTTGTTTTTCTGTAGAAAGAAGAAAACTGTCGAACATTGCCTTATTGATATCTGAACTTAAGTAATCTGAGATCTTGTGATACATGCATCTCCATGCTTAAAAATTCTTCACCTTTCCTGGTAATACAATTTAATATATTACTTCATTAATGACAATAGTCATAGAAAGAAGGAAATAATAAAATGGAAGAAAGCCAAGATCTCATTATTGGTCATAGTAAGAAACGATCCTGAGCAAATTTCTAGGGAATCACACTCAAACATAACCTAGTCTCACCACAGGTGTGGGAATTTCTACTGAGTGTTTCCTTTTTTGACTCTGAGAATCCATGCTTTAGTCGCTCTTCTATAACATGCTTCAAAGCTCATGGGAGCTTTTCCTGGGTAACAGCTGCAGGATTGGACCCCCTTAAGGATGCTTTCCATGTGCTACAAGTCCCAGATAAACAACCTGATTGAATTGTTAACCTTTCGCCTGATTGTTGGCTAATTCAAAAGCAAGGGGGTCCTTTTATAGAACCAGCAGGCAAGGAAGCTCGCAGATAAAGAGATGCTCTCATGTGCCAAATGAGTACAAACCATAGGCTGAAAATACCAGTATAATTTTTCCTCTGTCACATCAACCTTTGCCAGCATAATTATGATTACAGAAGAAAATTAACCTTTCAAAGCAAAGTGGGAATTGGCTGCTCCTCTCAACAGGAAGAGGGAGAGGACACCCCTGTGACAGGGCTGGATCAGTATGTGATCCCAAGGAGAGAAATTGCCTTTCAGAACTTGGCTCACAATGGCCACAACATCCTCACATAACAAAAAACCAGAGGAAAAAAGCATGCCTGCCCTCTGCTAGGAACAGCTGTTTTCAAAACAGGTTAACCTGCAGTGGAATTATTCTTGGTGTCAGCTTGCAGAATGCTTGCCAACCTAGGTCTGTAGAGGTCAGGCCTGCCCGAAGCCAATGTCCTGGGATAAGTGACTTTAGAGAGTTGCTGGTTTTGTCACTTGTCTCTTTTCTTCCCTCAGTCTTCCCATCTTTTTTCTTTTACATCTTCATCTTGCACCTTTGTTCCCCCTTCTGTATTCTCCAAATGTGTTCTGGAAAAGTGTCTGCATGCTGCAAAACCTGTTTTGAAAAATACCAATTGCAGGTAAACGACACAGTAAATGAGCATCGCAAATTTTTCCTGCCCTTTTCGTTCCATGAGGGTGACAATGCTTAGAAAGGAGGAAAAACTGAAACCGAGGGTATTTTTTCCTGCATATGCCTCACATGGCTCCATTCTCTTCCTATAAAGATCTAATACAGGCCTTATGCACTCATCTTGCCCTGCTTTAGGCTTTTATGACAAATGTGGCAGCAATCAGTGCTAGTCATTGGTCTGTATCTCTAAATATGGGATATGCACAGAATTTCTGTGCCAGCCTGTTAAGAGACAGCAGCCAGCACCTAGCAGGTAGATGAAATAGAAGAACAGGGATTATAAACTGCTTAAATCTATCTATTTGCCAAGCAACAGAGCTACATCATGTTCCTTTTTCAACTGATATTTCTAAACTACTGAAACTACTAAGCCGTGTCCGAGCAGGCAGAATGTCCACACAGGGCATTGCAATGCTTGACATATGTGCTGAATTTGTCTGCAAAAGCAGTATAAACCTGTTAGAGCACTGCTGGGAAAATTATATTTGGCCAATAATTCAGCAGAGGAGCTATTAGCTGAAGTTCATTGCGATGCTGGTGTGGCTGTACAGAGCACTGCAGAGTACTGTCGCTAGTTCAAGCTCAACTTGGATATCTCTCAGCTATTCTGCGCTGGATGGTGTTGACATGTCTTTAAATGATCTCGATGGTTGACCGAGTGAAAACCCTCTGATGTAGGAGGAGAACTTCAGGTCTGTGTCCTGCAGCACTAAGCAGTCAGGGCTGAAATAACTATGTATGCCTTGTTCCAGCCCTCAGCATTTTGTCCAGGCTCTCAGGACCCTGGAGAAAACTTCAAATTCACAGGTTTCTCACTAATGAGTAGCCATCACTAATCCAGCAGTCTGTTTATATCAGTAGCTTGTAGATTTGGTCTGTATTGCATTTTTATTGTTATTATTACTATTAGTATTACTGTAAGAAAGGTTATTAATACCTAGATAAATTTTCACATACTTCTCTGATATACATAGCTTCACACAGTAGTGTAATTTTGTTCACATGTGGGCTCGCTTTGTATTTTTCAGGCTGTAATCGTGTATTCTTTCCTTTTTTTCTTTTTGTTGTGCAAACTCTAGACACACAGTTTAAACACTAACCTTTGAAGATTATTTTCAGAAGGTTTTTTTGTGGGGGGGGTGGGTGTGTGTCTTCCAGCTCCATACTGATTTTGATGATCAGTGAAATGTGAGGTCCAACTACATTTGGATTTTTCAAGAACATAATTATATTCACAGAATCACGGAATCACTAGGGTTGGAAGGGACCTCTGAAGATCATCTGGTCCAACCCGCTGCCAAGGCAGGGCCACCTAGAGCAGGTTACACAGGAACATGTCCAGGAGAGTTTTGAATGTCTTCAGAGAGGGAGACTACACAACCTCCCTGGGCAGCCTGTTCCGGTGCCAGATTTAAGGGAAAAGAGACATAACATTTATGAAGCATATGGGAAAGAAATTACATGTATTTCCCAATGTGTTAAATTTCAAGGAACTAACATTTTCCAACGAATGTCCCAGTTCCATATAATCTAATCACTCTACATCACAGTGCTCGTGCTGTGATCCTTACCTCAGCAGATACATGTGTGAAAATATGTTTATCTGGACAACTGTTTAATGGTTCAAAGGATGAAAAAGCTGCTACATAAATTACTTTAGCTAAAGCCTGCAATATATTTTACACTTTCATTTAAAGCAGATTTGTTTTTTAATGCTGTGTTTAAATATTTTCCCCCTGCCCAAAGACAAACCCCAGATCAGTTCTGCCAGCTTTTGACACAATTCAAATGTACACAGGGTAAAATCCTATTTGGATTCAGAGCTAATGGGAAATGAAGTTGAAAAACTTGGGAATCCTTTATTGCATTTTTCAGCCTCCTTGGGTTGCTTTTGTGAGATAATACATTGCAGATTTCCTAATAAAATTTCTGCCAATATAAGTTCTTGTCATACTGAGGATAAAATTAGCTCAGAGAGGCAATATTGGCAAAGAATTAAAAAAAATGGAAGACTGAGTAAAATTCTGCCTTCAGTTATCCCCAGGCATTCTGTTATATGCAGACTCTGAGGGGATTTTGTGAAACTGCCAACAATAAATGAGGATTAAATTTCACATATTTTATATATGTGATTAGAATTTGATTTATGTAGTTTATATGAAGAATATATATGTCAAGTATGTGGAAGTCATGCATGGGGTGCTCACAAATACAATAAAGATTTCAAACAGGATTGTCTTATTTGCTAACCTGGACTTGAATATGTAACTTTTCTTTTCTTTCTTCAAGGTTAGAGAGTACTCAAAAAAGATTGAACTGTATCAGCAGCAAATCCTCAATCTAACCATCAGAGTGCAGCATATGGAGAAGAGCAGTATATCTTACACAGAGCTGGACTTCCAGTTGCTGAAAGTAGAAATCAATGACCTAGAGAGACTGGTCACTCAGCTGAAATCCAGCCTTGTCGGAAGCAATGTCATCGTTGAGCAAATATATTTGGAGGTATTGCCAAAGTCTTAATTAGCTATAATGAGTTCAAATACATAGATAGTCTATTCTCTCTTTAATGTTTAGGTTGAGGAAATGTAGCCTGTCTCTACTGCAGCCAGTGGAACTATTTTAGAGGTTCATCAGCACAAATTAAAAGAAAGCTGGACCTTAAATGTATTAACAGCTTTTTCCTTGCTATAGAGCATAAAAATGCAAAGAAACCCCAAAACAAATGGAGAACACTTTATTTTTACCAAATTTCTGCCTGGAAGTTAACAGTTTTGTGTAGTGTTAAGCACACAAGCTGATTATATTATTATAATAAATATTA
>NW_009928747.1:31410-112341 GCF_000696875.1 Nestor notabilis
TTATAGACCCCTATGCTTGAAAGCCTCTGTGCTTTACATAGATAATTAAAAAATTAGCTTCCGGTTGCTAGGGCAGTGGCCCAATCAATATGAAATCAAGAAATTGGAAAGACTATCACCTTCCCAGCAGACTATAAATCACATTTTCAAAATTGTAGTTAATCACTCACCTAGAGAGTATAATTACTTTAGATGGAAAGTGAAACATCATTTACTCCATTGTCCTCTAGATCATCAAGTAGGTGATGGAAAATGTTATTTATATTTGCAAATAAAATTCCAGATACTTTGTAAGGCTGGAACAAGTACTTTTTACATATAATAGCTAGTACTCCCTAAGACTTACTGGATATTTTTATATATAGTACAAAAATAACACTATATTTTTGCACTACATTACACATCTGAGAGTTAAAACATTTCCTTGTGGTCACATATATCTGCTGGAAATATGAAGTTCAGGCTAGCAGGATGAAGTCTATTCTTAGGGCTATTTCTTAAAAACTGTTCTGTAACATCTTCTGTGGTATGATCAACACTGCTTGAAAATATCTGTAAAATAAAGTCAACAGAAATTTAAACTTATTTTCTTTTTTTTTTTTTTTTTTCCTCTAGATCACAAATCTGACTATACTGGTAAATGAACTAGAATCACTGGACAAAAACAATATCCTTGCAATTCGTCGACAAATTGTGGATCTGCAGAAACGACTGAAATAGTGTGAAGAGAACACAAACAAAACTAAAGTACCCCCTTATTTCCCACCAGGTAAGTGTTTCTGTTGTTTATCAGATAAGAAACAACATAATACATGGGTAAAACAGTAAATGAAGAGATTTCACTTTGTTGATATTAAATACGATTGTAATGATACTACTTAGCTCTTGAAAAATTGAGCAGACAGCTCCTAATGTTTCATCAATGGGTTCAAAAGGAAAATAAAGGCAGGAAACAAACTTCTCCAGACACAGTACCTATTTTCAACTGGAAAAAGTTGTCATCTTCCTCTTACCTGCAGTATGAAAAGCAAATCTCTAACCCCTCTTTTTCAAAACAACTACTTTCTTGTTTTGATTTTGTGGGAAATCATGCTTTTTTCTGACCAGCTTTGATTTTTAATAGCTCCTGTGAGTGTGACTGTGTCATGGCAATTTCGTTCTAATGTTGCTTGGAAATGTATGCAACAGTTGATTACTAAAGCTGTTGGTATGCAAGCTCCAGAAGCTAGCTTTGCATGAAAATTACTTTTGCTTCACAATCTTTAGAAAAGATTTTTCTAAATCAGAAGGTCAAGAGACTTGGGAGGAAATTCTGGTCTTGGCAGAAAAGTGGGAGCTTTAACACTGATTTCTACTGAACTAGGATTTATAATTTTCTTAACTAATAAAGGTTATGTTCTAGGGCTAAGACCAGTGGTTCCAGAATGCAGTTCATATAAAAATATCAACAGTCACAGGTTGTAGTAATTAGTTTACAACTGGAATAATTTTTGTCTTGACATTGTGTTCAGTTTGAAAAATCACATTGTAAGTGAATCATAGTCTGAGAAGTTTTCAGAGTCAGATATGATATGCTGGAGAAGACCGTTTAGGAAACACTGGTGTAGGTATGCCATGTCAAGCACCCCACTTGCTAACAGACAGGAGGATTTATCAAACTGTGTTGATCCCATGAGTGTTGTATACACAGGGAGTTCCTTTTGACAGATTGTTGCAAGAGAGAAAGTGCTCTGTTGTGTACAATACTCAGGGGAAGGATCCTGCCTTTTCACATAAGCTGGTTAGCAATCACCTAGAATTACCCATAGAAAAGGAGTAGTGCTTGCAAGGAGTGCAGATTTGCACCTACTAGCATTTACCTCTTATGACCTTGGGACCAGCTAGTTCAAACATCTTATTGGAAAGGTGAGAGGCAGAAATACAAGCTTCTCTTAGGGTCAGCAGCCTTTCCTATTGCAACCTCCTGAGGGTTTCATGGCAGCGTAGGCAGCTGCTGCTCTTCTCTGCAGGATGCATGAGTAGCACCTTGTCTGGGCATCAGGCAGGAGAGAAAGCTGAAACAAAAACATGTGTTGCAAAATCTCAAGGTGCTTCACTGCTCCTTAAGGAAGGGTTTAAAATGTTCCAATGAAAGAAAAAACACAACAAACCCCAATATTTTAAAAGGATTGGGGGGGGCATCTTATTGATTTACTGAGGGTGACAGTGTGTGGAAGAAGGAATCTTTCTCTTCAAGCCTACAGCAAGCCCTTATTTCAGTGGGAAAGTAGTGAATTCTGGAACAAGAATACACTCATGTCCTTCCATGAGTGGTGGAGAAAGGGGCTGCTTTTACACCTGGGTGGTTGGCATGAGCATATGTGAGATGTAGGAACTTTCATGGAGTGGAAAAGGGAGTTTTAGGCTTCACAGTGCAACTTCGTGCAGGGATAGGCAAGTCATGTCTAGAGCAGGTGGGTAAATGTAACTGCATAGGATAGTGGCTGTACTAGGATTATTTAGCATTTTTTCTCAGGCCATGGTGAGGAGATGGACAGAGTTTATCTGGGACCATATTCCTGACCTGTGTGCCAGCTTGCTCAGGCACCTTTGGATGTTGCTGTATTACATGAAAATTACATAGCAGAAAATAACCTAGAAGACCAAAACCCCAGGTGGTATGAACAATAGCTCCATTGACTTCCAAAGAATTACAACCATGGACATCAGCTAAAGACATCCCTCTGGTGTCGTCCGTGAGTTTGTCTTCTGCCCACAGCAATAGGAATCCTAGAGGGGTTGGAGGATGTATGTGGGCATGTTGTCATGGCCACCTTCAGGGTGAAGGTGGATGCTGGGGTTGGCACAAAGGACTGTCAGATCAATTTCCCTGGGCTGGCGAGTTTCCAGCCTCTTGGGAGATGCCAGCTGTACAGATAACCCAGGTGTTATGTAGGCTCAGATCCCTACTAATCCACTCAGGACTGGCATATCCTGACTTTGTGTGCTTGGTGGAGAAGTATTCTCTGGGCAAAGAACTTTGTAGAGCAATTATGTGTCCTGCAAACTATATCTGAAAACAAGTAGAAGTAGTACAATGTTATAGCTTAGGGACATGGAGTAAGTAAGGGAGAGAGCTGCATTTTCTAGATGGTCATTTTGGAGGTTTTGCATGGATGCTCACACCTAGGCCTCCAAAGCTCTCTAGCATTCATTTATGTGTATGAACACAATTTCCATACATTTTGTCTGCAAGTTTGAATGCCTTCTTGAATTCCTGCCAAAACATTTGGCCTTGCCCTGCTTTTAGTTCATATTATATTTATAATGTTTGTATTAAACTGACTCTTTGTCCTGTTTTCCATCCGTGCTTTGTTTCCTCCTTCATCCTCTCTCCTGCATATTTTGGGTGGGCAACATGAACTACAGAGAGCTTGGCTAATCCCCAAGCTGTCTAAGACCGTGAGTCTAAAGGCAAGTTTAATTACAGCTTCTTGCCTCTCAGTGCTGTAGTATGCAGCCCTCTGACTCTGCCCCCCAAGGCTTTGCTGCTGTATTTCTCAGAGTGAGCAGGCCTGTTCTTAAACAACATAGCAGAAAGAAATCACTGGTGTCCATTTGCCTTACCCTCTGACTGGAGAGGTGGAGGTTTGAGCGTCTGAGATGGGACTCAGTGACTGCATAGCTAATTGTCCTCCTCACCATCACTGGCTTTCCTGTTTCAGCAGTTTCTGGCATCTTTCTTCTCACCACTCCAGTGTGGAGAAATATTTATCCATTTGTTTTTCCTTTGCACTGTTCTCATCAGGGCAACTATAGAGAGGAAAGACCCCGGGATGGTTCTTTGAGGACTCTGCAGCAGATTCTTTGTCATATCTCACAGAAATGGTCTGAGAGAGGCAGCAGGGAGAAGTGAGTCAGTGAAACTCTCAAAGGCAAAAAAAGAAAGAAGGAAAGAAAGAGCAAAGCCGTTTCCCCCTTCCCCCTCCATCTTTTATACATTTAGGAATTAAGGATTTCAAGTTACTGGTGAATAGGTCTCAGCAGTAGTAAGACCTGGTGTAATCTAATGCTGAAACTCAAGCAGTCCTTTTGGAGTTGCATAGCGATATCGCTTTTACCTTACATTTTACCTCCTATGTACCCAATATGTCTGTGGTTTTTGAGTGTTTTGGGTTGTGTTTTGAAATAAGTATGTCCATATACAAAGAGAGATGCAAGCCTGCAGGAACCTGAAAAGAGCTGGCCAGTGCCTCCTCCCCAGGACTGCCTGAACTGCCCCCGGAGACACATGCGTTTCTTCACTGGCAGTTGAGGGAGCTTAGATGAAGCACCTGAACACTTTGTTGCCTGAAGGTAAGCCAGGTGGACTCTGGCCCTCCACCTCCTCCTGTTAGATGCTGACAATGTAAGTCTTCTCTGACCAGCTGTCAGCCTGTGTCTGTGTGCTGTGACACTGGTGAAGACTGAGGTGTCTGCATGGGTCTTCCTATGTGAGTGAGACAGTAAGAGCCACATGAGTCTTTCCCAGAGCAGCTGTCTCCTGTGTTTCAAGCTGTAGTGAGGCTGGTAACAGCTCACACACCTGGATGCAATGGTTTGTCCCATGGGAGAGGAGGGTACAGATACGGTGCTTGGGAGCATGCCTAAGTCCTGGTTTCTGTGGCCTTCGTGGGAGTTCCTTTAAATGTGGGTCCCACCTTGCCTAGTGCTCTTCAGCTGCATAGATGGACTGTGGTCCCTTATCTTCTGTGATCAGATGCAGCTACTTGCTTTGGGGAAGCTGCTGGAGTTTTTTTAGCACCTTCATTGTCAGAGTGAAGCTGATGTGCTTTGTGAGTGCTTTCGAGTGAAGTGGGTGAAGAGAGACCTCATGGGATGTTCAATTCTGCAGCCCATTAGCCAAGCTAGTCAGGCTCCCGCCAGTCCTGACAACTAAGTGCCAGCTTTTTTCTGATGAATAAGAAGGACTAGTAATCAACTGAGCTGAGATACTGTTTCTTCACATAGGGAGAAGTATGTGTCTTTATACCTGTGTTATTCCTCCCTTCACCTATTTGCTACGTAAGCACGAAATAAAGGCAGGTAAAAATACCAGGATGTCATTTACCAGTGGCCCAGAACAATGGATAAATGAGTTAAAAACTTGAAAGTTTGAATAATGCATATGGATTTATTTCAAGTGCCTTCTAATATTTACAATATTACATGACACTTTGTTTCCTTTGTGCATTTTTTTCCCTTAAGATCCAGACAGGGAGGCAAGTTTAGATTAAATAAACAACAATGAATTCTTCTGAACCTGTGCTGAAGACAGATCACCCCCTGACTACCACAGAGTTTTTTGGTAAAAAAAAATAATTATTCCGGGAAGAGTTTTCAAGGAATCAAAACCAAGCTCATACTCTATAGAAACCTCAGACAATTTTTGATGTCATTAAAACTGAACATGCTTCTGACTTTATTTTAATAATTCATTGTTTCATAAATAAAAACCAAACAAGTGTTCAGTAGAGAGATCTCTTTAAGGGAAGAAATAATAATTTATTATTTCTTTTGTAAAAAAGGTCTCTCTGCTGAACACACGTTTGTTTTTTATTTATGAAACAATGTATGAATTATTAAAATAAATCTGGAATTGTGTTCTGCTTAATGACATGAAAAATTATTTGAGGTCGCATATAGATGAGCTTAGCAGTGCTTCACTACCTGCAAGCTTTGGTGCTATGTTTTTCTAAACAAATCAAGAATTTTAGAGCATTTAATAACCATTTATTTCTGGGATAAGTTTATTGTGATTTAAACACAGTAATATATTCAATATGTCACCAGCTTGAAAGAAGCCCTCATGCCGGAGGTAACAATACATAATAGAGATATAAGAAAAAACAGTTCAAATTGATTAATGGAGTTGGCAGGCTGCAAGCCATTTTGCACTGTCTGCCTTAGCTTTCTTTCTTTGCATGAGCTGAGGTATAAGCACCTCCAAACGTTGATATCTGTGCCAAGTACTGATGCCATGTTACTAGCCATGTTACGTGCCATTTCCAGAGATACAGCCGGGATAGCCATGCAGCAGTGCCTTCCTTGTGTGCTGTATTTGGAAATGAGGTTTCTGCTCCAGGGCCTCGTCCTTTGTAAAGCACTTAAGTGCATGCTTAAATGCTTATCTTCTTCAACCCAGGAATGCTGATTCGCATTTGATTCTTGGTAGTACAGAGGGAAGCAGCGTACAAGCAAGGTCATCCTGCACTTCAGGTGCAAGAATCCCAGGACACAGAAGGGGCTGGGGGAGGAGACAGGTTTGTTCACAACTCATGTCACCGATGCAGAGCTGCTCCCGTGCACACTACTGAAACCCAGGAAGTTGACAATGTGGCCTGGGGACATACGGCTTTAGCTCAGCATAATGATTTATATTTAATATTAAGTTGCTCCCCAGCTTCCTCATAGATGTTAAGAGTAGGCTGCAGGTGAATCACATGTCCCCCATGTCACTAGTAAAGGCAGCACAAATCTGTGAGTGGTGAAGGTGTTCTGTAGTGTAAGGAGAGGAATACTGTTTTGAGAAGGGAAGAGACATGGAGAGCTTCACTGCCCAAATGGACTTTACACATTGACACAAATGTTACCCTCTTGCTTGGACATTTCTAACATTCAGACCACAGCTTTCCTTGACCTTGAGGCAGAGCATCTTCCCCCTGGGAAAAGCAGATAAGAAAAAACATTTCCCTGCTTTTTCATCAGTCCATTCTCCATCAAATATCTTGTTCCCCAGTCTTTTTCCAAGAAGAGTACTTCACATTGGTCTGTGTCCACATTTCCCTCTATCTTTGGGATAGATCAGGATGCTTTTGAAAACATGATGCCTCCTAGGCTTTTCCTGTCATTGGCTTTAGGAGTTTTCAGTTCAGCTCTGTAAGTATTGTCTGGCTTTGCTTAGGGATGGCCAGCTTTAAGGGCAATCTCTCAAAGGGATTCCCCCTTAAGGGAAAAAGGTAAATGCTCTCTCTGTTACTTTTCTTTCTGATTTGTGCTAAGATATAGGCCATTTATATGCTAGACATCCCTTCATATGACTGAGGTTTTGAACAGCAACTCTTCTCATACAGGCTGTAAGCAATCATGACATGGTACCCATGCAAAATATTAAAGGCTCAAAAGATAAGTTTGACTTTCATCATTGATGCCATAGCTGGTGGTGCACAGAGTTCCTTTGCTGAGGAAACATCAAGCAGTTGTGGCCATTAGTTTACCCATTAATTGGCATGTGAGGCTTGAGTCTATTCATATTACACACCATCTTTAATAAGGAAGGCTGTCTAGTGGCTAGAGCACCTAATAGAATTGAGAAATATTGGAATACCACTAATCTTGTAAGCTGGTGCCAGTCACTTGACATCTCTGTCTCAGTTACCTCAGACGAACATATCCTTACAATGAAAAATCTGGGGCACTTTTGTGGCAGTAATACAAAAAGCTAATGTCAACACCTGGAAAAAAACATGCTGGTTTTTGCTACTGGCAGCTTTGGACTTGTCAGAGGCCCATGGACGTTTGTGAGTGGAGGATTTTTTCCTCTAGTGCCTTACAATATTGACAACGTATCAGGAAACAGGAATGTCACTGCCTTTCACCACGAGAAAAGTAAAGTATTTCTTGTATTTTGATTAATTTTTCCATGAGCTTGAAATAGCTTCATAGTTGATATGTGGAAAACAGAGCTGTTCTGCATCAGCTTGAAGTTATATTCTCTTCAGAGTTGCTTCACACAAAAACTCAGAGTAATATCTGTATACATTTCCTTGGCTGTGATTGTTACTGTCTGCAGATTTCTTTGAAGGCCTGAGGTGGAAGGACCATGCAGCTGTGAAGCCCTGTTGGAAAGCTGTGATTCTGACAACGGAATGCTAATCTGATATGTGACTCTGGAATTACTGCTGCTGCTGCTCCTTCCTTCCTCTCCACAGTGAAATACACAGAAATCAGATGCTCCCTTTTCTTTTTTTCCCTATCTCCTATGCTCTCAGCTCCACTGAGGTAAAAAATCACCTAAAATACTTCTGAAATTGTATTTTCCAAGGGATTTCCTAGTGCATCTGGCTGATGTGCATCAAATGGGTAGGAACAAAAATCTGTCCCTTGTCTGGAGCAACACAGTGAGCACTTATTTTCTGCAAATTAATCCTAACTGAGGATGGATGTTCCTGTCTTTTTTCCACCACTACTTGCCCCACATAGCTGTAATAATATGTATACTGCTTATTTTTTCTTTATTACTAACTTTCTGAGTCAACTTGGAACACTCAGCGCCATCCAGTTGCTGACCTTGGCCCCAAAATGCGCCTTTTACTCATGAAGTTACGCGTTTATGCCTGGGCTTTGCCATGAAGCTAATCGCTAGTACGCACGCTCCAGAAGCTACAATATGTAAAACCTCTCTCCTAATGATGACATTTGAAAACCCTGTGTTTTTCTTTCTAATTTCAGGTAGCTGCATTCACCGTGGACTGCTGAATGTTAGTCAGCCCTATATCGTAAAGCTGAACTGGAGAGGATTTTCCTACAAATACGGTTCCTGGGGTAGAGACTACTCTCCCTCTAACCCAGAGAATGAAGTCTATTGGGTTGCACCATTAAATACAGATGGGAGAAACTTGGAATACTACAGAATTTATAGTTCCTTTGATGATTTGTTGCTGTTTAAACCGATGTATGAAAGTAGAATAACAAACGGGCAAGGAAGTGGTGCTGCCCTTTATAATAATTATTTGTACTATCATGCTTATAGTTCAAGATATATGGTGAAGCATGATACAAAGAAAAACACCATGGTTTTAAAGAAGGAGCTTCCAAATGCTGCCTACAATAACCGTTTCTCTTATGCAGGTGTTTCATGGCAAGACATAGATTTTGCTGTGGATGAAAGTGGGTTATGGGTAATATATTCAACAGAAAATAACATGGGCAACATTGTGATTAGCAAACTCAATGAGACCACTCTTGATGTGCTAAATACTTGGCAGACAAGACAGTACAAACCATCTATTTCCAATGCTTTCATGTTATGTGGTATTCTGTATGCCACAAGGCCACTGAACACTAGGAAAGAGGAAATCTTCTACATGTATGACACAAGTACTGGCCGAGAAGGTAGTGTTAGTGTCATTATGGATAAAAAATTAGACACAATCCAAAGCATTGATTATAACCCCACAGATCAGAGACTGTATGTTTACAATGATGGTTACCTCCTGAGATATGATGTGACCTTTCAGCCTTAGTATCTCAGTGACATAAGCATGCAATAAAACTAGCAGCAACTAAAATGAAAGATCTGATATACCTTTAGACAATACCAGTTTAGAAGTCATCTGGTCTGATGTACTGTATCTGTGGGTATTACATAAATTACTTACACTTACTTAAAGGAATTGCCCACTCCAGTCAGTAGCATTGCTAGCGGCAGTGTTTGGCAGTACTGGGTTCTTTACGTTTTGATTGGTGTTTATTGGTGCTTGGTGCTTTGCAATCATCCTGCTTCTAAGGGTAGATTTACTGCATAGATTTAGCGCATTTAGTTCACAGAAATTGATGGCCATAGCCTATCTACTGACCAAGAAGTTAATTACCCACTGATGTGCATTTGTCACTGTAACACAAAGCAAGGCACACAGAAACTGAGAATGAATTTCCACCAATCTTCATCAGAGCGAATTGAGGGTTCAGAGAAATTAATAGAAGCATTATGATACTTTAGAAAGTATACTTGATCAGAAGACAGAAACTCATTTGTTAGGCGGAAGCAGTAGTATCTGGCTCAAAGCTTTTGGAAAGAGGGTAGAAATACACTGTGCTGTTTAAATTCTTACCACAGGGAGGAAAGAGAAAGCACTGGGGCAGGGATAGAGCTCACTGCCATCAGCATCATAGTTACAGTGGGACAGCAGCCCCTGGGGCCCCACTTGTAACTGCTTCCCAGCAGCTTATTGGAGTGACTGTGGGGACAAAACTAGCAACAGGACATTCACCAACTTTTCTTCTGTCTCACTCTCCTGCCCTTAGCAATTCTGTGTGTCTAAACTTCCCCTTACAAATGGTATTACTGCAATCTAGTTGTGTTTTGTGGCCACCATGGTTCAATTTTCCTAACAGTACAGTGTAAGAAACACTGTTTTCCTTTCCTTTATGCTCTTATACGCTGATGCAAATCTTCCCATTTACTTTATTAGGTATGAGTGGCTCTCAGTTGTATATCATGTATTACCATAAAATAACAGCCGTGTTATTCAGTGTGCCTCTATTCAACATTTTTGCCATTCTGTAATTAGATTCCTGAAAGTCTTGTTAGTGGAGGGTCCAGTTTGCATCTGCATAATTCTGTCTTACGGCAAGGTAAGAGGTCTTGTGGAAAACAGAAGTCTGGTCAAATTAGTTGAATATAGGATGTGTGTAGGGTTTTTTTTTAATGAGTATTGTGTAATAGTTTCTGAGTGTGTGCACTGTAAAAATACCTTACCTTCATCATGCCAGAAAGCAGGCTGGAATTCAGAGCTCTACAATGACAAAGAAAGCAGTTCATGTGGTTCATTTTCTTCTGTTACCTGTGCAATCTTATCTGTGTTCTCTGATAATCAAAATCAATTTGTTTTAATAATAAAAAAAAAATTCAAAAAAGCTCAGCTGTGCTATAGAACCATATAAAGCTGCTTGTGATGAGTAGGTAAATTCTGGGATGCAACAGGAAGCCAGAACACCAAATACTTGAAACAGGATCACTGCACTCACTTGGGCTCTGTGTGCTTAAATAGTTCCAGGAGCAACTCAAAGGTGTGAATCAATATGTCAACTGTTGATGTCAGCTGATGTCAACTGATGTATTTATGCCAAGTACATAAGAGGAGCTTTATTTCCCCACACAGAAATATGTTTGCTGGCTAGGGTAACATTTCGCCACTGAGCTGAGATGTTACTCGAGATATCAGAGGCTGATGAACCGATGACATGTTTTGAAGCCAGGTGCTGCCACTTATCATGTACCAGCATCTGTTTCTTGGGAACCTGTGAAATGAATTTGAAAGCCATGGAGCCATTGGTGCAGTAATCTGATCAGCCAGCACAGGCACGGCTGCTGTGTGAATAATCCGTTAACAGCCCAAGAAAGGATTTGGCTGAGAAAAGAAAAAAATACCTTTTTTCCCTCTACATCTATGTGTGTCACAGGAGGTGAGCAGCTCTTCACTTATCCACTTATTACCAAAAAATGCTGTCAGCATGGGCCTTGAGGCTCCTTAGCTCACCATCGTTCAGAGAGTGAGTTGATGTTAGCATGTAAGTGGCTGATTCTGGTGAATTGACTGTGATTCTCTAGTCCTTCCTGGGGCAGGATGGGGAGGAGACATCAAAAGAATGTAAAACCCATGGGCTGAGATAAGAACAGTTTAATAATTAAAATAAAGTAAAAAATAGTGATAATAGAAAGAATATGAACGATAACGATAATAATAGGAAACAACAAAACAAGAAATGGAAGCTCAGAAAACACAAATGATGCACAATACAGTTGCTCATCACCCACTGACTGATACTGAGCCCCTCTCTAAGCCGCAATCAGTGGCTGCTGGCCAAGTCTGTCCAGTTTATATACTGAGCATGATGTTCTATGTAGTGGAATACTCTATTTGCTAGTTTGGGTCAGGTGTCCTGTCTCTGTTTCCTCCTGGCTTCTTGTGCCCCTCCTCACTGGCAGAACATGAGAGACTGAAAGGTCCTTGATCGGGGTAAGCATTACTTAGCAACAACTAAAAACATCGTTGTGTTATCAGCATTGTTCTCAGACTAAAACCAAAACACAGCACTGCACCAGATGCTAGAAAGAAAATTAACTGTTTCAGCTGAACCCAGGATACTGGGGACAGGTCTCTGTGGTCTATTTTGTCCCCTTTGGAAACAGCGGGTGGCCTGGACTGGAGGTTTCCACAGAGGTGGTGGAGGTGGGGATGGCATGGTTGCCCATGACACTCAGTTGCAGTGTAGCCCAGACCTTTTGTGGCAGCTAGTACCAGGCTCCAGATGGACCTCACTGAGGTGGCCCAGATGTGGAAGATAGTGGCAGCAGCCCTCTCTTCAGGGTACCAGACAATGTCACTGTAGGGAAGACAAAACACAATCAGGTTACATCTTGGTACCTCAGTACCAGAAAGAAAACAGAAACATCTCTGAACTTGTAAAACCTTAAAATATCTTGTGTGGAGGGGCTGGGTCAGAATGTTTTGGTCCTGGCAAGGCTGAGCTTGACCATTGACTTCTGTCCTGTGCTAATATTTCTCAGGCAGCTGGTGCCAGAGTGCAGGGGGGTCCCCTGGTCTATCATGGCAGGACCTGGCAGCCAAGGACTGTCCCATTGCCCCTTCCAGGAGTGGGACAAGCTGGGGGCACCAGAGCTGGGGGCATCTCCATGGAGATGAGGCTGGGCTGGGGCATAGGCTCACAGATGGTCCTGGCTTGGCAGTCCCCGTGCACGGGCAGGGCAGCGATGTGAGGAGCTGGAGACTGGCCCTGCTGCAGCATTGCTGGGGCAGGGGCTGGTGGTCCTGGGGGGCTGATGTGCCGTCCTGGTCAGGGTTGGGGGGGAGCCCCAGGGTGGTGGGCATGGTGTGCAATGAGGCATACAAGTGCCCCTGGGGCGCTGGCACTTGTTCCTTTAACATTGTAAGAGGCTTTGCAGAGTTGTAGAAAGACCAGTGGCCTTTTAAAAACAGAAAAATAAAGGCACGAAATGACTACATTTCAGCTCTTGGCCTATTGATTTGGTATCTCCCTGTGAAGGTGTTGGGGTATATAAACAATATTGAACATAAATAGTACCTGCCACAGGGCCCAGAGGACAGGACATCTGTCTGAGTGGTGACACAGGGAACTGCAGTACAGGGTCTTGGATGTAATTTCATTGATGAGTGGTTTTCACACTGCCTGACTCGAGGAACCTAAGGCAGGAAACTCAGCTCTGATCCATGCAATGACTGCATGCAGGGAGAGAGGGGTCTTCTGCAAAGGGACACTTCAAGAAGAAGGAGTAATACATCTTTTCACTTCTTCCCTTAGACTTGTCCTTTCAGGCCTTGGATGAAGGTGATTCAGTAGAGCTGACTGTTAAAATTGTGTTCTTGAGCTGGCCACAACACATAAACTTGGGCAGGCTTCACTTGCTCTCCTTTTTTTCTCCTTTCCTGTAGCTGGTGCTACTTCTGCTTTGTTTAGGGGGTGTTTCCTCTCACCTTCCTCCTTGGACATGGAGAAGACCTCATCCCCATGCTTTCCAGCATGGTCTGTGACCTGTTTGGTGGCTCCACACCATTTCTTGATGTGGCTTTTTCCTGCAGTGATGTAAGTTTCACGCTGACCCTTTTCACGCAGACTTTCCTGACACCTACTGAACTCATCCCCCTGGGTCTATTCAAAGTACAGTGGCAAATTCATCCTGTTTTGCCTTTTGCATTCCTTCTTGTTCCCACAATCTCTTTAACTTAGATACAACCTCTTTATTTTTTGGTCCAGGGCTTTCACATCCTTCCCTCTCAGCAACCATGTTACCTAACCCTCCCTGTTTTGCAGCCTAAGTGATGTTAACCTCCTTCATCCTTCTGTTCCCATACCACACACTCTTCCCTTTATCCCACACTGACACTTTCCTCTAGGATGCCCTCTCCAAACATATCTATCATCTTCCCTGGGCTCCTCCAAATTTCTCACTAATTTCTTTGTGAAGCTCCTGATAAATTGCCAACTGACTACAGCTAACTTGTTGCCTTCAGTAGGAGACTAGTATTTATTTGCATCATGTATTCAATTAGCTGGCACATGAGAGTATAAAGCTGGCACATATAAACTCTCTTATTATTCATTCCCATATGTCACTCCCTCACTTTCTGCTACATTCATTTGTTATATCTTGTCTTAAATAGAGGTTGTATGTTCCTCAAGGGAAATACCTGTCTTCTAGTTTGGGGTAGTTCAGCCCCTAGCACAATGGGCTGTTACCTTTGTCCTCTCTCTTAGGTACTTCTAAGCAACAAACAATAAAGACCAGTAAGAGCTGGCCAGGGATTGTTGCATGCATCTGTGTTTTTGTCTGAATTTTCATGCATGCTGCTATGTGTGCTGCATATAAATTGGCTTTGAAAAGTAGGCAAACAATATGCTTCCAGACAACTGTGTAAACATTCTGTTGGAAACTGTTTCAGTAGCTATGTGCACATAATGTAGCTACAATACATCCCTAAATTTGTACCATGTGAGGTAGAATCACTTTTCCTCCTGTAAATATTTGATATTTTTTCCTTTCTTTCTTTGTTTTTTTGTCACTGCACAATTGCTCCCTGGAAGCTAGAGACCAATGACATAAGTGTGCACCACGCACAGAGCCTGCAGCCATGATCTTTTTCATACTGCCAAACAACCTGTGATTTTGCAGGACTAGGAGTTCTCCTAATAGGACAAAATGCTCGCTTTGTAGCTTAGCTGGGTTTGGAGAGATGAGAATTAAGGAATCACAACATTATGGTTTGTAGAAGTGAGGACGTGTGAGGGTGAATGTGTCTGTCTAGCAGGAATCCTGTCTTCCCCTCTGCTTGCTGGGTTGCTGCCAGTTTGCAAGCTGTTAGCCATGTACAGGGAAGCAAATGAAGTGAGGGGAGTTGCATGGGCAACTGTTCTTTCAAGTCTTCAGGGAATGGCTTTTGCAACTGGCCTACATTCTCCAGTCCAGTTGGGCTGTACTTGGCTTTGGGCCATGGGTGAGGGCAAATCTGGCTTTAAACCATTGCTCTTCCTCAGCAATGAGGCTGGAAAGTGGTGGCCCAGTCCCCAGTTGAACAGCTCCCAAACTTCTTTATCTTCTGCCCATTAAGTGTGGTTCCTAGGGTGTAATGGGACACAGCCATATTCCTCATGCATCTCTCTGTCTTTGTTATATGTATTATGCTGGAGAATGAAAGAGGTGGACAATACTGCTACACAGCTAGTGGATCCACCAGTGGCAGAAGGTGTCACTGGAAGAAGATATCTGAGTGCACTGCTTTTGGCTGAAGCTGTGAAAAGAGGGGCAGAATCCTAGACAGAGATCCCAGGAGGTCTCCTTGTATACCCTTCTGCTTGAAGGCAAGGTCACATATGTCTGAGCTGCCCTTGACAGCTGTTTGTGTGATCTGTTCTTTGAAACTTCTAATGATGGATATTTCACAGTCTCCCTAGGTGGCCTCCTTGGACACTTAACTACCCTCACAACTAGGAAGTTTTTCATAAGCTTCCTCTGCTGCAAATTAAGCAGATTTAAGATGATAATCATGACTATGTTGCTGAGACCAAAGGCTTGGCTGCCCCAGCACCCTCTACAAAAAAGTGGCCAATGGCAGAGGCTTCAGAGAAGTGTATAGGTGAAGGACAAGGATGAAGTGACAATCCTGCCACTGGACTTCCTTAGCCTGAATTTTGGGAATATTTTCTTGGTTTGTCCACAACAGATTAAAAAAAACAGTTAACTCTCATCTGTGTAAGAACCATTTACACAGAGGAATTTTTTTTTCATATATCTACAATGTCTTCTCTTCTCTAGGTAAAGAAAGCCCAGATTCCCACCCCTTCCTCTGAGATCATGTTTTCTAAACATTATAAAATTTGTGTTGATCTCTCCTTTCAGTTGACCTGCAACTCATCATTGAGGAGAATGGACTGGTTACTTACAAATCCATATATAACAATTTGAACTGGCACCATCTTTTCTATTGCTGATGAGATAGGATCGCATGTGGCTTAAAAAGAAACCTCTAAAGAGCCAAAAAAAGAAGAGACGAGAAGAAGCCCAACTAAGTTCCCTGGATATGGAGAGTTCCATAGCCTGCCTTCTGCATCTAATGTTCATGAATGGTGTACATGAGATGTACAGA
Source organism: Nestor notabilis (assembly GCF_000696875.1). NCBI lineage: Eukaryota > Metazoa > Chordata > Aves > Psittaciformes > Psittacidae > Nestor > Nestor notabilis. The sequence continues at coordinate 47,334 of NW_009928747.1, forward strand.
AGCTGTCTAAGGTATAGGAGCCAGCCCCGGGACTTCTTAATCAGAGAGGCACAGAAGGACTGCACTGTTATCATCCCTCAGGCTTCAATGATATTGCATTACTGCTTGGTAATACAGTTTTCAAAGGAGGAATGGAAAATTGGCACCCAAACCCTACACCCCAGTCCCTGCATTATTCTCTGATGGTGCTGTAATGAGAGTTTAGGGATATATGCATTTGTACAGGGTTTGGCTCTAGCTCCTAGTGTTGGAATGGCAACTAACTAGGAGATTTCAGTCTTTGGCATTTCCTTCTGTCTGGCTCGGTGTGTTGGTTGTTCTGCATCCTCCTTTAAGCTCAGGTCTCTCACCATATTGCATGGGGGACCAAGGATATGTCTGTGCCTTGCAGTGCAGCTCCTTACAGTGACACTTGAGTCACTAAGCTGAGATGATGTAAAGCTGCCAGTGCCTCTTGGACCAAGGACAGAAATCTCTTTCATTTGGCGTTATAGACAGTTTCTTTAAGCTATAAAACAGGATCGCTGCTTTAGAATGATGCTAACATGAGCACTTGGTTAGCAGGCTATGCTGATGTGACTAACTTGCTTACGGAGAGCAAGCACTGTGCTGCAGAAATGACCCAGCTTGCTTAGAAATACGTGACAAACCCCTCTGTGCAAGTGTGGTGTGGGTACATCGACAGGCAACTTCGTCAGTGCTGGGCGCTCTGCAACTCAACGTGGGAATGCCTTCTGTGCCTTTACCTAGTGAGCCATGTCTTTATTAACCTACTGGGTTCTTGGATAATTTTACATGCATCTGTGTGACTCAGTTAATTAGCTCTGATCTGTAATTACGGTGGCCAAAGAAGATTTTGGAAAGACTGAGCTGATGGGTGATCACTGTCATTGCCAGTGTGATGGAAGACCAGTGATTGAAAGATTGACAAAAAAGAACTCAGGTTCTTCGTGTTGATGTGGGAAGCACATAAGCTGCACAAATCATTACCATATGTGTTATGAACAGACCCCAGAGCATTAACCTGTTCTATTAGTTGCCTATGCTGGAAATACTGTTTATGTTAGCAAAGCTGAGAAGCTGAGGTACAAATCCTTCTTATGCATAATGCAGGACATATTATACATTTGACAGGAAAGCAATTTAAAGCATTTTGAATGGAAACATCCTCTGCTGAATCGTTTTATTGTGATGAAAAATACCCCCAAGAAACAGTGATGCAGGAGAAGCTGGGTCTTTGGAACTCAGGAAAGTTTTGAGTGATCAAATGTACCTTGATTTAACATTTTCTGCATCTCCCTTTTTGGTGTGTTTTAAAGGAGAAAGAGATTCGTTTGGCTTTTTAAATGGGAATAATAATGGTTAGCTCTTCGCATAGTGTCTTTTATCTGTGGGCCACAGTCTTTCACTAACAGTAATTTAGCATGGAAACCTCTATGTGAAGAAGGAGAAGATATAATGATACTCCTAAATTCTATGCCATTGTAAACGGGGAAGGAGAAAAAGTCTGCTGGAAGTTGTGAAGATCTCTTTATCTGTAAAGCACTCTTTTTAGAGCTTCCCTCCCCTGAGGAGTCTGCAGCTTTGCAGAATGGGAGATGGACAGGTTTCCGTAAGTCAAATGAGGTCTCTGTGCTGACTACTGGGGTCTTTACCCTTCAAGAAACTCCTGAAAACTTTGGGATGCAGTCTGTGCAGCTTCACACTATGTCCTGCCATGTATTGAGATAGGGACCAGTATTACTCCTGGTGTCACCATCTCCTGCAGGGATTTCTTAGTGCAAATCTTTGGGAACTCAGTTATGTTTTGGAAGTGATTCTTTGATGTCTTCTTATTGAGGGCCTGGGGGCTTTAACTGTGTGTCTGTTCTTTGTGGGAGATGGGAAGTATTTTCTCATTTCCTTAGCTCAAGACTAATTTGTGCTTTTCCCTTTGTATTGGCAGTAAGAGAAGCGGCCCCGTGACCAGTGGCCCCAGTAACTAATCTGTTGTGATGGCCACAGCATAAGAACCTCAAGATGCAAACACTGTTCATTTTTAGTTTTATCTGGTGTTAAGTCTTCATTTTTCTGTATGGAGAAATATGAGCAAGGAACATCATTCTGTGGCAAAGCAGCTTCCTAAAAGCATTTTAATATAGTTAGATTCATAAATCAATGGCTTTTTAAGTGCACATATTCACCTCCTGGAGTGGAATCGTGGATTCATAAGCAGATCACAAAATTTTTGCAACCCTCAGAAAAATAACTGGCACTGTCTATACTACAAGAGAAATAGGGCTGAGTCCAAGTGGCACAGATGGACACCAGTCCATACTGGTGAGTGCTCCCAGTTCTTTCATAGGTAGGTCTTCAAGAAATCTAGTTAGAGAGGTTCAGAGCAGAGCCAGGGAGTAAGGAAACACTATGTGGTTGATCAGCAGTCCAGCATGGCTCCTCATCCACTATTATTTAGTAGTACAGATCTTAAAACATAGCTTTGGCTTCCAGCATGGGGATTTCTATGACTCGCAGGCAGGTCATGGATATACTTTTTTTTCATCTTAGGAAACTGAGTTTCATATGAAATATATCTGGAAAACATCAGCTAGAAGTTTTTCAACTGACTGCCTATGGTGAGGCTTTGGACAGGATGTCCTAAGAGGTATACCCAAGGTGGTCTGAAGATTATATTAATGGGATAAAAGTGAAAGCTATAAATACAGGGATGTTACCAAAACAGAGAGAAGGGTTTTGGCTTTGAGAGAATTTGGAGGTGAACAAATAACCAGGACAGACCACAAGGTTTGTGCACTTGTAGTCTTCAAGAGAAATAATACTTGACTAAAATTTCCAGGCACTTAAGTACTTTGTTAAGAAAGCTTTTAGAACATTTTCCCTTTGAATAACTAGTGTGTGCTTACAGCTTTTAAAATATGTTCACAATGTGCTCTTGACCAGGAATTGTTCTGTACCCATAAATGACACAGTGAAAAATGCTGTTAATTGAACAATGCACCAAACAGGGTTTAGAAGTAGCACCTGTGGAACAGTGGAGCATTCCCAGGAATTAATCCTTCATGTGTCTTGGTGAGGAATTGTTAGTAGTCTGCAACAGGGTGAAACCCATGCTGCATTAGCCCACATTGTAAAAAACTCTCCAACTTCTGGGAACAAAACACAAGATAGGTACTAGTGAGTGGATTGACAAGGTTTCAGTTTTAATGCTGAAATAGGATGTTTCAAAGAGCACCACTTAGTTTTAGATATTGCAGACATGATCAGCAGAAAAGTGGTTAATGTGCTGAGAGCTGGAAAAGAGATGATGGTTAAATGGAGCAAAAATTGCCATTTTGTACCTGACTCTTCACAATCCTGCCTTCGTTTGCAGCTGTATTATGTCATCAAACCATATGCAATCCATGGGGTTTTGGCTGCGTGACTCCCATTAACTTTAATCAGAGTCAGGAGAATAAACTGCTGAGCAAAGCACTCTGAAAATGTGCCCCTCCATTCTTAACAATTATATTACTCTGCATTGTGCGGTGAGGAATCTTTAGGAGGCAGAGCTGAATGCTCCATCATTTCAATACCTGCTCTTTGTGCATAATGAAATCAGCACTGTTTGCAGCCTGCTCCCTACAATGGCCGGCAGCTGATTTCACTATACAAATGGCTGAATGATTGACTTTAGCATTTCTCTGCCTGAAAGAGGTACGAATCTTTCAGGGACATATCAGCTGTGTTCTGTGCATGTGTGTGAGGTTTTACAGGATGGAAAGGCTTGTTTAGGAATTTTCCTAAACAAGCCTTGTTGTCGTCCTTTAAAGAAAATTGTTGCCAGGATACTGTCAAGTTATACAGTGTGACTGTGGCGGTTTTAGTGTCAGAGAGATGAACAAATAACAGCACTCAGAACCAGTGCTCTTCATCTAAGGCTAGAGCAGAGGTCCAGGTGCAAGGTGCTACTGCCATATTACCATGAACTGCGGCAAGCATGCAAACCCCAATGTGGTTCATGCAAACAGCCCTGCAGCAGTCAGAGCCTGTGAGATGCTGAAAATCCTCATCCCTCATTAGTGTCACAGGCTGAGAGATACGGCTGCTCAGAACCCCAGATAGACAGCAAGCACATAGAGCTGGCTTTTAGCCTTCTCACTGTATGTGTGCTTCCTGGCTTTTTTATGCCCGGGCTCAATTGTTCTGAGTAAATAATCGCTCTCGTTTACAAATCTGCATTCTGAATAATTTCTTCAGCATTCAAACACACCCCAACCTTTTACATGACCCTCAGAGTGCAGATAAAACCACTGAGATTTCCTGTGGGAACTTTAAAAAAACAATAACCACAAACTCCTCTGAAGGACAGATAAAAATGTGGTGAAAGTTTCATTCGAAACAAACTCTAGCCCTGTCAGTTGCACTAGTAGCCATATTTTTTGTTCAGTGGGACAGTTTTGCACAGATGTCAAGTTTTGCTACTCGAGGAATGTGAAAATGAGAACGGAGTTTTCAATGCATTTGGCTCAGTAGGCATAATCAGGTCTCAAGACTACCCTTCCTTATCCAGATAAACAGTAATTCTTTACAATGATTTCTGAAGTGTACCATGTTCCCATTTACCTAGACACGCAGTGCTTATAGTGGGAACCATTGAAAAGCGTTGTCCTGCATTATCTGAGGGATTTTGAAGGAAATTAAGCAAATCTGCTTTACAATACATTGTTCCTGCAAGGAAGGATCTCACAGAATCTAATCTTTTTTTTCACTCATTTTTTAGTGTAGCCTGCACAAGAGAGGCAGCTCTTCAGCATAATTTGTATGATAATAGCGTTATTTTGTCCTAAATATGGTGCACATCTCAAGGACCTCCATAGTCACATCAGGGGGATTGTTCAGTCCAGACAAGGGGGAGGCAACTGTGGGGGAAACAAGTTCAAACACAGTGAAGTGAATTTCAAATATTACCATTAAATCGTGACATTACCTTTTTCGCCTGCCACCAAAAAGCCTTTTCAGCAAGAGGGACGTTTGGCTTCCCATGGAATTTCTGCCAGACCAGAATAAATTGAGCTTTTCCAAGACACTTAGTCTCCTGAACATCACCTGTCTGCCTAATCCTGGACTGCAATAGAGCTTTAGGCAGTCTATAAATGGTTAGCCTCAAAACAGAGGTCTTTTTCAGTGTACATGGTAATTAAAGGTAAACTTCTGGGAATTTTGATGCGAATTAGGAAGTCATTTCAACCTTAATGTAGTTTAGGTCTAGAGCTGTCTGAGGTGCTGTGCCTGGACTACACAACTATTGCAGAGGGGTCTATGCTTCCTACCCCATACCCCAGTATTTCTCACATGGTCCTAAATGCCCACATGAGAGCAACAAAAAACTAATTTTTTAATGATTTTAAACAACTGTAGGGCTGGGAGGGCTCTAAAGTCTGCAGAATAGATTGCTGTTTGACATTTAGGCAGGTTTTAAGGAGATTGTTTCCTTTCATTCTTTCTCTGTGGATTATGTAGGGAACCCGGGGAAACTGGACTCCTGATTTAGGCACTTCATTGGGATGCCTAAAGCTGCTAATATGAGTCCCTCACATGCCAGTTACAATGCTGCCTGGGTTTCCACAAGTGAAGATAAGTGTTGTCTATGACACTATAATGAGTAGTTTTATTTTAACAGAGCAAATGACTTGCCATAGATGCTTTAATTATAGAACTGAACCCACTTTTCCTTTCTGCAAAATGTTAGCAAATAGCTCATGAAATACTTGTTGTGACTGGCTGTGTTTCATTTGTGGTCCTCTCAGTATGAGTTTGCTGTGAATATTCAAAGTTCACACTTGCTATTATACTGCAAACCACATGAATCAGATGGAATGGAATTTATTTTATGCATCTTTATCAATCTACTATATGTATTTACTCCAAACTAGTTGTACAGGCACAATCCACAGAAAGAGTTAGGCAGTGTCAAACTATGATTCACCTGCTCCTTAAGGAAAAACATGAAATAATAAAAATAGGTAGGCGAGATAACACTCTGGAGTATTGCTGCATGTTAAATGGATTATATTAAACATGTGGGGTTTAATTCTGTGGGCCACCCTGATATTTTAGGAACATTTAAAGTGACTTAAAGGTATGCTGCCTGGCCTTTATCTGGTCTAGTGAGGCATATTTCCTATAGCCCCTGTGTTACAGGTACCTCTTTTAAGGCATCTCAAATGGCCCTAGGTGCTTACTGTGTGTTGCAAGTGAATCCCTGAATGTGTGTTCCTCAGTTGTCATGGTCAATGGAACCACAGAGTTCTTTATCTGATCAGATGTACATGTTTGCTCTAGGTTGTGCTCAGTACCTTTCTACACGCTGTTGGCTGTGTTCACTTTACCTCATGAAGGAAACCTACCTGACATGTAGAGACCTGTATCCTGGACATCTATATCTAAATATCTGAATTACACTGTTGCATTTTGCGGGGGGGTGGGGAGGGGAAAGGATGAAGTTGGATGAGATGTCGGTGTCCCTGCTCATGGCAGGGGGGTTGGAACTAGATGATCTTAAGGTCCTTTCCAACCCTAACCATTCTATGATTCTATGAGCAGAATGTGGCCCAAGTGTTCTATTTCCAATGAGAAAATAACAAGTAATAAAGTTTACAATTTGAGGACTGGGGCAAAGAACTGAGAGAAAAAACCCTATCTCTACTCACATTAAATTGAAGCATCTATCCTTTTTTTTGGAGGAGATGCATGACCCCAAAATAATATGATTTGCTCCATACTGGCATAAATAAAATGTGTAGTCAACTAAACCCACATGTTCCAGATGCAGTTGAATCCCCTTATGTTTAAACGAGGTCAATTTGATTTGAAAAAACCATTTCAAAATAAAAAATGTAGAAGATTCCTTTTGAAAATGTTAAAATGAAATATTGTGCCATTTTGAAAGTTTCATTCCTGTTTTTTCAAATGAAATGTCAAATAAATGCAAATCAAGTTTACAAAGTTTCTGTCATTTGAAAACAACATATTTTATCCAATCTATTATTCACCTATATTTTCAGGATAGCTCTATGTCTGATACATGTGGGGAGACGGCTTATAAAACTAGCACATTGTGAATTCAGTTATAAGAAGAAGATGACAATTCATTCTCTGTGACTCAACATTGCAAAAGAATGAAAATTCAGCTCCCACAATATTTGTGTTGAAATAGTTGGCTATATAATGATTTCTACTGAATAGGCTATGAATGGAAGCTAATTTTGACTTCTAAAGAATTAATTTTGGACTGTGTTTTTGCTTGAATTGAAAACAAGAAGAAACTGAATTTGGCATGCAAGATAAAGATAAGGTCTAATCCTCCTACTTTATGTGTTTAACTTTAGCTTAAATTTTAAGCTGTTTGTTAAATGATCCTTCTATATAAATTACAGATGATTTTGTATGAAATCTGGGAATTACAAGTGTTTCCAAAAAAACTCTAAAAGGTTGTGTAGTCCATCTATATTTGGTCATTTGATTTGGACATATAATTTCTCTACTGAAGCCTTCACTCTTTCATATTTGTTGTGTAGGGACTGAAACAATTTAGGAGGACTGCCTTATCCTAAGCCTAATATTTAAAGCTTAAAATAGGCGCTAAGATCTGCAAGATGGATTCTATGTTAATAGCCTAAAAATGTTGTTTCCAGACAACTTGTGAGAGTTATGGGTAGAAAGACTATACACAGGCATAGGAGGAAAAGAAACTGAAACTTTCTGTTGACGTGCACACTGCTTTTTTAACTGTGGCTTAAAACTTCTTCAGGCGGCAACCTGTACAGGAATTAGATTCTTACTTTTGGCAGTGCTGTCTTAAATTATGACACCATAAGGCTCAGGTTCTGAGCCTTTCCTTCAAAAGCATCTCTTCAGCCAAATAGGTCAGACTTTCTGGGCAGCAGCTCTGCAAATCTGGAGACTCAGATGGAGTGAAGCCACACCTCCTGCTCAGGGAACTGCTCTCACTGCATGTACAGAGAGTGTCTGCTGCACATGCTCACAGTACCCATGGCCTCCAGCATCCTTAAGACACCACTGATTTCTGGAGTGAGTTTCCTATATGACTTTGGACAAGTCACGCTTTAGTTTCCTCATCTATAGGCTGGAGATTATATTGCTGGAATGAATGGAGGCTAAAATCACTGATGTTTGTAATTTGTGTTGATATTCTCCGAGGGGAGGCAGGCACAATAGAAGTGAAAATAAATTGTTGTGACTGTTTAGTATTTCATTAAATGGAAAAGCTCTTCAAAGCAGAGTTCAGAGCAAGTACAATAGAGTGGAAAATTGCATGTGCAGAGATAAGAAAGACGACAGAAAGATGTAAGGAAGCAATTTCATCTCAGTCATTCCAGCAATCAATGAGATGTGTACATTTATTTGCCACTCTAGATTATAATATTAGCAATGAGTCTCTCAGGAAGAACGATACTGGATTTGGGCAGGGAAGGCAAATTTGAAGCATCAGAAAAGTACAGGTCCAAGCTTGGTCACAGAAGTCCAAACTTCTTTCCACTGTCCCCTTCATGCATGTTGCTCATAGTCAGAAAGTGGAGCTACACATTTCTCTGGGAAGGGGCAGGTCAGCAGACTCATGGTTTTAACATGGACTCATTCTTTCCTCATGAGTCTGCCACAGTGGCACCAGATATATGACAGCTGGGAGCAACAGGGTATGGTTGGAGTTTGGTGCTGGCTAAGCACAGGGTGGACATGCTGAACTGAAACCACCTCTATGTGCGTGAAGGGCATGTGGACCATGGAGCTTGTCATGACTGTGTCAGATCTTCCTGCCTCAAGGATTTAAGTATGGGCTTTGTGGATACTGGAGGGGTGACACTGCTGAGTGGGAAGGGGGAGGCAGCTCTTGCTCAGGCTGTGATGTTGGAAGTCATTGCCACTTGGTGAGGAAAGGCTGGTCTGGTCACAATGCAGGAGGCAGGTCTTGAGAGTGAATTATGGAAACCAACTCCTTGTGGTCAGGTTATTCATGTTTGTTGTCATTCTTATTCCTCTCTTTAAAACAGGGACAGTACATATAATTTCCTAATAGGGATGAGCAGTGCATTTTGAATATGAAGACCTCCATGTACATGGAGGCTGTTGACTGTGGAAATGACCATTTGCCAGCTTATGGGAAATGAATCTTTCTTAGCCTGGGTCTTAGAGGAATGGTTATCCCCACATCAGCACTGTCACCATAATGGTCTGCACTGGTGGTCACATCAGCAAACATGTCAGGGCAGAATTAATGTGCATCAAATGTGCATCATTCCTATAGGCATGCTCCCTCAAACTCAGCATTGACACATACCATGAACCAAAGTCCTTGTCATGTTCCTACTTATGCCATGTCATTTCTGTCCCTAAGCAAATCTCCTAAATTCCCAGCTTCTCATTCTCACACTTCTAATAAGAAGGTAATCCCCTTATAGAGAAAGATGGCATTGAACCAGACCCCAGATGTAGACTATCCTCCATTCTGGGAAGTAGATAGATAGGAGAGTAAATGAACATGAATTTAGAGCCTGAGGATGGGTCTATGTAACCAGAAAGGTCCTCTTTCTCAGTTCATATGCTCCCGAACTTTGATCTACTAGTGTTAGTTAGAAGCAATAACTGAAAGCTTAAGTCTTTCCTACATAAAAGGCATCCATATAGGATAATATTCTGAACTTGGGTAGGTTATGTCAGATCTAGTGCAGTGGGAGGATGATGGTATACGATATGCACTAATTTTAAATATCTGTGTATCACACAATTGGAAGGACAGAGAGAAACCCTGGGAGGAAAAAAGATGGTACGAGGTAAAGAATGGAAAGAATAAAGTGAATCCTAACCCCCTAAAAGGTTTATACCTGAAAGCTGTATGAAATGAGAGAGGAGGTTAGCTGTGCTGAAGAATGAGTACAGAAGTAAGCCGAGCTGTGATAATACAATATTACTTTATTTAAATAATCTGTTTAATTCTTTTTACTTGTGGGATCTTTTTCTTGCAAACCAGGGTCCTTTTGACACTGAAGGACTGTTAGCCCTCCTTAAAGAGCTGACCCTGCTACAAAAGGGACTGCTAAGAAAAATTGAAAACAGCCCCTTAACAATGGATGCTTCAGTTATACTGCGCAAGTGTTGGAAAAGCATGTCTCAGGACTTCCAGAGGGCTGCTGCATAGAGCTGAAAAGCGATTAAGGCTGGCAAATCACTGTATAGTTTTGTACTGCCAGTCTTGAGACTGCCTTAGCAATGGTGTGACTTACTCAATTCAATATAGCCTTGAAAAGGGACCTCTTGAGCTCAGAAATGCTGTTGTGTAGACCACTCATTTGCCTCGAGGGGATTGTCACAACATTTCCATGGCAATTGCTCTTGTAAGCTGAGAAACGTTCAGGAGGCTGCCATAATATGGACACTGGGTAGTATGTACTGACTTGTATGTGTGTGAGAGAGAAAGACTGTCTAATGGAAGCTCTATCTGATTGACTAATGTAGCAGAACTGGCTGAGGTGTTTCTCTGCTGCGAAGATCTGGTTTTAGACCAATTTTTGAGCTTCAAGTGGATAGATTTTCAGAAATCAGGGTTGTTTTGTGAGTTATTTGTCAGCAGAAAGAGAGGTCTAAATGCATGAGATAATGTATTCATAATGCATAATTTGGCTATTTTAGAAGCAATTATGCTTTTGAAATCATCAGCATAAGCTTAATGGAGACAAAATGGAGCTCTTAGTACAACCCCTGAAGCCCTCTTCCTTTCCTCTGCCACTGGGCATTGTATAACTCTTTTTTTTCTTACCTGAATCCTTCCTCTGAATTCCAATATACAGGCTATGTTAAAATTTTCTGCTCTTCCTATACAACCTCAATAACTGTAGTCCTCCCCTTGCTCTCTCTACCCCTCCATCCCCCCTTTATTTCTCATTTAGGCCCTTATCACCACTCATTTCACAAACTTTCCCTGTGTTTAGCCACCTCAGGAAGTTATCTGAAAATTTAATGTAAAACTGGTGCTGGGTTGGAGCTGGGGCGAAATGTTTAGTGAAACCTGAGCCATGATTACAGTCTGTAGCTGTGCAGGTTAAATAGCAGCATTACCGGAATGTTGTAGGACTTGGCTTCTGACCACCACCTGACCTTACCTGGAATCACCAACAGCCTGTGGCTGCTCAGAAACATGGTTATTCCTATGTCCTGAATACACCAACAAGGTCTTTGAGGCAGTCTTGCAGCAGCACAAATGGAGACTGCTCTAGTTTGTGGCTGTGGCTTAGCTAAAATGGCAGGGAAAAGAATGAAGTCTTATCTGGCAATGCTATCTGTTTCTGTGGTGCTCTGTGTGTACAGAACACTTTTTACCTTACTGATGCTACTGTCATATGCAAAGGTGATTGCCACTTGGCTATGGTTTGTGGCATATCACCTGCCTCTTCTTTTAAACTGATGACCTGTTGTTTGTTTGGCAAAGAACAAATAACAGGGTGTTTGGCTATCTTTGAGAAACTGCTGTTATTTTCTTGGCTTAATGCTTAATGCTTCTTTCCACTTCACCATGCACAAATATTACTTACCATGGCCCACCTGGATGACTTCAGCACATCTTAACTGTGAAACTCCAATTCTATCAGTGTTTTCTTCTTTCTGGTGATAGATTTTGCTGAGAAGAGAGCACTGAGGGGTCAAATAAACAGGCAAAGCACTGTGTCAGCTGGGAAAGGAATGAGCCATTTTACATGTCTGCAGGACATACGACAAGGAGTGACAGGCTTAAGCTACAGCAAGACCACAGTACGATCAAGATTTGAAAAGGTTTTCTAGCTGGAAGGACAGTCAAGCATGCAAGAGACTGACCAGGGATCTTAAAGTGTCTTGAAGGTTTTTAAGGCTGGACAAATATTTGTGAAGAATAACACAGACTTGGTTGTTCATGGTGTGGTACTGGGACTAGTCTGAACACTCTCTTGTGATGCCAGACCTCCTGTTCAGGTATTGTGAGTACATCTCACAGGTTTGTGAGTACACAAACTTGTATGATGTGAGTACATCTGATAGATCAGCAATTATTTTTTCCTATACTGACTTACAGCCATGACTTTAAATTCTGGAATAGATTTGATACTGATCTCAAGCTTGACTCCTGAATTTCGCTCGTGGCCTCTTACTGTCTTGTTAACTATGTTCATGAGGCATCTTGCTTTGGTTTTTCATCAGTTTACACCTCTTCAGGACATAAACAGTAGCAGCCTGGCTAGTTAGGATGCTTTTTACAGTGACCTACCTTGGTTTTCTGTATTTCTAAGCTTGAATCTGTCCCAATTAGATTTACATATGCTTTCCCAAGGCTTTGGAAAATATTTCAGAACTGACACAAGCAATCAGATGTGTCATGTAGAGCTCAGATTGTTAACAGCACATTGACAGGTGAAAGGTATTTCATCTCTCCTTGATGACTGCAATGAAAATTCTCCAGAAAAGTAGTCCTGAAGTATATGTAAAACTCTTTTTAGGAAAGCAGTATGTTCTTGTTATTTAACCAATCAATGGCAGATGACCTGGTACCCCTGATCAGAGAGCAGGATAGAATTTCTGCTTTCTCTGCTGACATTTGCAGAAGCCTATCAGAAGTAGCTCATTTTCACATCTGCATTCTCTGCTGTCATCAGAAGAAAACCTCCTCATATCTAAACTCTCAGACCAACCAGTCTGGATTCACATGGTGTTTCAGGGTGTATTGACTCTTCGCTTTGACATCCAAAACACCTTCTGAGTCAACAGCTGATTTATTTTCTTTTAGTGTCTCAGAGTTCTCCTGCTTAAATCCTGAACCTTACTAACATACAGAGTATTTTCAGTTAAAATGTCTTTTGATCTTTCTGATTGAAAAATGCAGTCTGACAGTCCTGGGTTTTTTCAATAGTTTTCCTGAGGTCTGTTACCTGGTACTTTTTATAATGTTTGAGGGGACTACAGTCACTGTGACCACTGAAAGAACAATTTCTTATGGTTTCTGTATTCCTCTATAGCTTTTAAAAGTGTACATATTCTGTGTGTGTGTGTCTGTGTATGAATGCATGTGTGTATTTATTTCTGACTGGAATCAAGACAATATAAGAAATGGAAATCTTACATGACAAGCCCTCAATTTCTGGTAATGAATACAGAGTACAAAATCAAAGTAAAACCATTTTTGCTAAAAGATAACATTAGGAACAATTTGACATTTGTTGAACAACAGATGGTGATTAAAAGCATAAAACGTTGATTGTCTTGCTAAAAGTCAAACTTCATAATTCTTTCTAAGGGATGTCTAACATTTCAAATAAAACACTCAAGGCATCAATGAAATCATAGGATGATCAATCTTAAAGGGGTTCTTATATATGTTCTTATCAGAAGTGCAGTTAAAATCTCCCCTTTAAAAGGATTGCATTCTTAGCTTGACAGTTTCCCGGAAATTAATCTTCTCCTGCAGGAGAAGGTCACAGATAGTAAACACTTCACAGAGTGTTACAGAGAGAGCATGTGTGTTAAACTAGTTTTATTAAATGAGGGGGGAACTGAATACTCTCTTTAATGTAGCCCAGCTTTCAGTGAATTGTATAAAGACAGAGCACACAGTCCTGTCCTTCAGAGTGTCAACCTCATGGCAGTGGGGAGGTGCCCTTGTCGATCACACTGGAGTGAATGTGGGGGGCAAAGAGAGACACTGAAATTAATCGTTAGTCTGTCCTGTCCTGCTGTCTTGGTCTTGCTTCTGTCTTCTCTATGTTTCACTGAGTGCACATAATAAATTTTCAGTCTTCATTCACACATATTTGCTCTGCCAAGCCTATTTCACAGATTGCATTTTCTGTGTCTATGAACAATAGCCAACAACATGGTCCCAGAGACTTGAGGATGATGCAAGATATTTCCTGTCTGAAATATCTTCCAAAGTTCTTTGGAAGTGAATGACTATAAAACTCAAAGTATAGAGGCAGACAGTGCGGTCTTAAAGAGGATGAGGTTCCCATGTATGGAGACAGGGAGAGAAAAGCATATGCAGTAGGCAGTTCATTCTATCTTGGGACAGGTATCATGGTAAGATGGCTGAATCTCTCTCTGTGGCCATTATACCTGTCTACTAACTGTCAAGATTGACTAAACGACTGTCTTAAAGCAGGCATTTAGCTAATGGAGAGTAGAGTATGGTCATAAGACACCTGATACTTAACTTCTGTGTGCCAGCATCACTGTTTCATCAAAACATTTCCTTTTTTGGTTAATTTTTTTTCCCCCTGTATCTTTGCAGGTATTTCAAGTCAAGATCTAATTGCAAATTAGAATATAATTTTGAGACAAAGGAAGATCAGTATAAATACGTGGTACTTTATCACCGGAAGAGAACTCTAATGTGAAACCTGAATAAGCACTAGAATGTCAAAGTACAGGTATTCCGAACTTGATCTAAAGTGTGTGGAAGATGTCAGAAACACATTATTTCTAGTTAAGGAAGTTGCAATTAGTATCTAATTATTAGTGATACAGAAAGCAACAGACAAACAGTGAAATTTAGAGGGGGAATACTGATGACTATGCTGAGAGAAAGGTGAGCTGGAAGTGTTGGTGAAAAGAACATCTGAAGAGCCTGGACAGTGAATACTAGAGCTCTGGGTCTGTTTCAGAACGTGCAGGATGGCTAGTGAAAGCCATCAAAGGAAGACAGAGAGAATACATGGAGAAAGATGGAGAAGACTATGTTCTTGCTATGCTCCATGGAAACTTGAGGGCTCTTGTCTTTGGAATTGTTCGGATCTCAAGCAGATAAAGCCCTGAGCAACCCAAGCTAAGCTGCCTCTGTTTTTAGCAGGGCATCAGGGGAGATGATTGAGAGGTGCCTCCAGCCTCAGCTGCTCTATCACTTTGTGCCTCTTTTCCAAACTTTGAACATAGAAACACGTTATTTTTCTTTAGTATGTACATCAATAAATGGCATAATTTCTTTTCATTGCTATTAAGTGCACAAAGTCCTTCTAGTATTACCCTGTGAAATTTCATACTGAAGACATGGTCTAAGGAAATCCTTTTCTTTACCTTAGGATTAACATTATTGCTTTGGTAGAAAGAAATAAGAGAGTAAAAAAAAAGGAAAACTTTTTATTTTGATGATGCTTGCAATAGGTAATGATCGTATCAGCAGTAAGAACCTATTAAGCTACTTCAAATTAGTATCTGATCTGCTTTAAAGAGACACTCATTATCAGTTAATTCATTAAGGGTATTTGTGGAGGTTTAAGACATATGAAACAAAAATATCTCATTTGCAAGCAATTAGTACAGAATTACTTAAGCAATACAGCTTCTCAAATGAAATACTTATATTTGAATTCCTTTTAATCCACTTGAAAGAGATACTTCTATCTTTAATCATCAGATAAATTAGATATGTTTTGTTAATTACCTATCAATCTACATTCCAATTCAGTATCTACATTGCTCAAGAGAAGGGCACAGAGTTGAGACAGTTTTTTTCATTAAACATTCTTCCCTATTTATTTTCTTTCTGCAGCTGGCACTGAGTGTATTAACCAATACAATTGTTCAATAATTCAAGGGAGAATTACTGTGTTTATTTATTTATTTTTTTGCTGTGTTGTAAGTAAAGCTCCCAGGAGATTTGCTCATGTATTCCCATGCAGTCAAACCTACACTAAGTAAGTTTAACAGTTTGCCTATTTCTTGTTTTTTTTTTTTTGTCAAGACTTCAAGAGTAAGTGTAGTTTTATTTAAAAACATTATTGCAAAGATACCATTGCATTTAATCTCTGGTTTCAAGTCTGAATTGACTGAACTGTGTTGGCAGTTGTGTGGATCTATTGATTTTGTAGAACAAACTTCCTGTTCAAGGGAGGCACATTCTTGTGTTTGAGTGGTCCACTAGGTCCTCAGGTTGCGTAACACAGGAGCACTCAGCACCTGCAAAGGTCAGACTTTATCATGTATTAGTCTTCTGGCATATTTTGGAGCAGCACTGGGAAGAAGAGATTCTGCAAGAAGGTGGTTAGACCACCAGGAGAAATTGCTTGGCCTGTGGTTTAATCTTCGGCATTCAGTAGAAATCCTGCTAGGTTTGCCTGTTCAGGAGGAAAAATGGATCTTCAGGTAATAAGTGGGCCAGACTGTTTCTTTCAAAGTTATTCCAAATGATTCACACCTAAGTTGAAAATATCTACCCATCTAAAGCCAGGGTCTGATTTGAAAAACACTGAAAAAACAGTGTGTAATAATGAAATACTGACAAAACTGTACCTTTAGCCCTTCTAACAGAGCAGTTATAATATGAAAAAGTAAGGTTCAATAAAATGCAAGGCAGAAATAGGAAATTATATTAGATGTGACATATTAGCCATAAGGCCTTTTCTAAACTACACTGAAAAAACTAGGACAAGGGTATGGTAGTATATTTCTCCCCAAAGCGTGAGAAAGGCCAGACCCTAGAGCATTCCCTCTGAACTTGTATTCTATTTCTAGCATGTGTTTTATTAACTTTTATTTTTGTTTTTCAGGCTAGACACACAGCACCAACCTTAATGTCAAATTAGATAATGAAAAGCAATAGTCATCTTAGGAAAAATCATTCAGATAACCGTCATGTTGCGTTATACTTTTTGCTGCTGGCAAAAGCCTTAATTAAATCTGCAGAATGGTTTCTTTTCTCATCTTCTGATTTCATATGGTCTTAACTTCCTAAGCACTGGATCTTTATGTTCTTACAGAAATCATCCTATGTATAGGATAGAGCAATATCTAAAATAAAAAGTGAAAATTTCAGGGAAGAGTTTCACTTAGAGTTGTGCCATTTATCAAATACAAAAGCTATTACTTTGAGTGTTGCCAGATTGCATCTGGGATGATGAACACAACAAGCCTAACGACTACTGCTGATGCATAATGATTAATGAGAACAACAGCAAGTGACATATTAGTATGATAACCCAGAAATGTGCTATGGAATGGATCCTGTTCTCCTAATGATGCAGTGAGGTTACCCATGCTGCGAGTAATGTCTGGTTGGTGCAGAACCAAGCTTAGCCCAGAATAAATTTACCCAAAGGAAAGAGCACTGGTGGATCAGTGCTGCTTTGAGCAACCTGTGACTGAAGCAGTAATTCCCAACAAGGAATCTAATTATGCCAGGGGTGAAATGTACAGAGACCAGAAAGGGCAAGGAAAATTGAGCCGCGCTTGGATGCTGAATCAAGCAGAGCACAGCCAGATCTGGAAGAACAGGCCTAATGAATGCATACATAATAAATTGCAATTAATATCACTGAAGGAGTCATTGGTGTGATAGGCATTACCTACTGCAAGCGCATTATTGGAATTAGTAAGATCGATGTGTTTCTCCTGCTTATGAACATCCAACTATTTCCCTTAACCTTAAGAGCAGACTCTTCCTCACTTGCTGTGCTTTGATTTGCACCATGAAGTGGGCTCAGCATTCGTGAACCAGAGTCTTTTGGGTTGAAACTAAACTGGAAGCAATAGCTGAGGAGATCACCTACTGTGCTTGAGATGCCAATGGGATTCAGCCCACAGAACCAGACTAGAACTATTACAAAGATAAATACTCAGAAATCTGTTTACTAGGATGCCAGAACCTCTGTGTTAGCTCCTGAGGCCTATAGATCCACTTCCAGTGGCTTGAAGTGCTTGCTAAAGCAGCTTGGGAGATCCCCAGGCCCCAAACACAGACTTTGGCCATGAAGGAACCATGGTCTTCTCTGTTTGGCATTTATATAATGTAGGTGCAAAATGTTTCCAGATCAGAATATTCCACTGTCACATGTTCATTTTTACACAATATCCTGTAGAAATGAAAGTGATTACATGAGGTAGCAAGTTGTGGCGTGCCAAGCTTCCATTTTTCCACTGAGACTCCAGATTGAGTTTTCCTGAATTTTGTTAACTCCTGAATTCAGCTGGGTCTATTGCTCATTGCAACAATGAAACCAACAGAAGTGGAACTAGATGATCTTTAAGGTCCCTTCCAACCCAAACCATTCTATGATTCTAAGAATTGTTGCCTATCAGGCTTGGTTGTGAAATCAAGTGTTGCACATATCTCCAGGTGATTTCCATAGTCTGATACAATTGTAAGACGTCCTTTAATACTGGCCTAAATTCCCCTTCTGCCAAATTGAAACAGCAAAACTACATTTCCCTTGTACTTTGTCCTCTCTGCCTTAGTGGTAAGTGCTCTGTAACATCACATAAAATTTTAAGGCCAGTTCATCCTTTCGGGGTTGTGTGCATCAGGGAATAGCATCCTCCTGGGAATACATCCACAGTTTGACAGGATGCCTGACAACCTCAGTACATCAAGAGAAAAAAACAACTTGAAAGGAAATACAGAAACTTTCCACAGAAAGTGAAAAAGGTGGTCTAATGAAGAAGGGGAGAAGAAAAATAAAACAAGCAAACAAAATATTTTTAAGAATTCTTCCTGATACCTTTTGAACTTGGGTGTTACTCAAATCTGCCTACGTTTTGACCTGCTCTACAAAGTCACAGTGGAGCTGGCAGGAGGAAGAGAGGGTCGGGACATGCCAAGCTGTAATATTCTTTGCTTTCTTATGCTTGCTGCATCCAATCAGTGATTCGTTCATAGAGACCTGCTGCTAATATTGTCTAGTTCTTCAGATTTATGACCTGTTTGCATGGCAAGAATTAGCCAGATTTAAACCATTTTGAGACACACAGGCATGTTTTCAAATTCTTCCCTTCTTTTCTTCCTTCCTTCCCCTCATAAATCAAAAGCAAAAAAATTGCCTTTACATGGATATGTTATAGCTTTCTCTGCCAACCTAAACAGCAATAAAAGACTAGGTCACTTATCACAACATACATATAAGTGACTACACCATGTCCATATGTATTTTTTTAACAGTTTAAAAACATTTGTTTCCAGAATGTAGGCACTAATTTCTAACTTGGGAATGAGAAAGTAAGGAAAAACAAATGAAGAAGATTTATACAGTGAGTTGAGGAAAAAACCTTGTGAAGCAGGTTTTTTTGTATTGTTTTGTTTTGTTTTGTTTTGTTTTTTTTAATTTTAGTGTAGTTTGTTTATAGATTCTGGAAAAGCCATCAGATTAAAATACATCAGAAAATCCCCAGGAACTAAGCTGAAAGTGAACAAGAATTTAATCTTTCTTCACTACTGTCAACTGAAATTCGTTCCTCCTGATAAATATAAGTAGATGCTGTTCCTGCTTCTTTATTGATGCTGGTGATCTCAATCCAATAGTGCGGAAGAAAGTGGAAGATTAAGATGTATAGTAAAGCAGGATTGCAAGATTATTGCAAAAAAATGGAAAAACTGTCAGTCACATACTGCCTTAAGACAGAATTTTACAATGCTTTTGTGGTTAGGAAAGGTTAAAACTCTTCCAAGAATATCTTTCTTACTGACAGACTTTCCCTGGAGAAGACCTTGTAGTCCTTTAAGTCCTTAGTGACCTGACTATAAATCTGGTAATATCAAAAGCTCAGTAATAAACTGAGTTGCTTAAGGATCTTCAACTGTTGCAATTATACTTGCTGTGAGTTGCATGAAAGAGGAGTTTAGAATCTAGCTAAAAAACAGAGTCCATGGTGGTTTCTGGGCTAAAACCAGTATTTCAATAACATTCAATTAACTAGATGGTAAGAGTTTAAGCAGAGCCCTTTCCCAGCAGAGGATGCTAAGACTGAAGCCTTACAATAACATCAGGTATGCCTATGTTTTTTCACACACCCTCTGCTTGGATGATATGTATTGTGAAAAAGACTGTGCAGAGTATCACTCCCATTCTAGCATCTTTTGACACTGAATTGAAAATATTTAAGCCTGCAGGGATTGGTGAACGATGCCTTTGAATATGTTTTCATCTATATCGTTAGGCACACGGGTAGTGAGGGGAAGAATTCCTGACAATATGACATGGCATATGCCTTAACATTTCTTAACTACAGAGAAAGAAGTGACCACAGAAAAGTTAGTCTAAGGACCTAGTATGTCAAAGCATTTCCAAAATGCATGTGCTCCCTATTTACACCCCTTTATTTGCATGTGAAAGGCCTGTATTTGCAGATGTCAAGATTTCACTAAAGGTCAGACAGAGCTGAAACCCTGAGATTCCAACGTTTCAGGAAGCCTGAGAACGATTGTTTTCATGGCTCTGGTTTATGTCATTGTTGGAGATAAGAAAGTGAGATTCAGTGTAGAAATAAATCCCTCTGGGCTCGGTGTGTGCTTTGGTTTTGGCCACTTCTGTCAGATGACGTTGTCCGGTTGTCTTACTTGGCTGGTAAAGCTTCATATTTGCACATTTTGCTCTCATTTGAAATGGAGCTTACTCTACTCTTGATCAAAATACTTCAGTTTGCCACAGAGCTGTTCGACAGAACTGCTCTGGGGTACTTTTCAGCATGATCAGCCATGTCAAGGAATGGGGTGGCAGCCAAAAAGTCATGCCAGGAAAGCAAGGTTAGGCAAGAGAAGGGCGTTCTTGTTATGGTGACTACTGTACTTCTGAATGTGGCTTATACTGGTTCACCCAAAGCAGGGCAAATTGCTCCTATTGATATAGTCCTTCCTGAGCAACTGGGGCTGCCATGACTGGTGAAACTCCATGTCCCCATCAGTGGGTAGCCAGAATCCTACTGCCTGCACAGCCATCCCTACTATCAGCCCTCCACTGTGCCAACTGCTTTGCATCCTCAGCAACAGGCTGAGTCTGGGTGGAGTGTCAGAGCTACTATGACACTGCATTTTCTTACCCAGTAGTGAGACTGCAAGAATTTGTCCTCATTCCTGGGACAGGAAAATTGGATTTTGTCTATGCTGCTTTGAATCCTTGATCGTCCCCTGAGGACTGTTCTTACAGAGCTCAGAATGAGACTATTATTACATTACCATTCAGAGTGGGCTGGTCAACGTAATTATTTCCTATTAGAAGTGCCTGCATCATTGCGATTTCAGAGTATTGAATTTACATTACACAAAACTATAGGTTTATAGCTGATGTAACCCTCATAACTTTGCTGAAAGTGTTTGTAGTAGGTATGGACCTGGCTATATGTGTGTATGTATCTGTATATGTAAATCCAACACAGAAATGTAATGGAATACATGACATTGGTAGGAAAAATCCTGTTTTATATTCAGTTTGATGCTTCTATGATAGAAATTACACACAGAAAACAATTTTGATTTTTTGGATAAGGAATGGAAATTGGTCAGTTTTGCTTTTAGTAGAATTAAACTTTGAATTATGTACCATAAGTCTTCAAAGAAAAACCTGCGATTACCTATCTATTCACTTTTCTTTTGAGAGACTTTGTGTCAGGGAGTACGTATGCAGAATGGGAAGGAAAATAATGATCAGATTTAAACAAAACTAAAAGACATTTTCTCAGCTGGAGGTTAGAAAGGAAATGATTCCGTTAATGCAGAATTTTGTGAGAAGTCCTTGATGATGTCTGGAATAACATACAGCATAACATAATAATGAAAAGAGAAACTGAAAAAACCAGCCCCTGTTTTAAACTTATTTGATTCAATGCATGTACACTTTTCATTTTGGTATTGTTTCTGTTCTACACAAAGTGTATTTTAAAGATGACTTAGATGTTTAACTGCATTGAGGTCATGCATTATACTCTTTGTCCTTTACAAAGGAGAGCATACCTGCCAGGAGTACATAACTTAATAAAGAAAATATTATAACTAGAATTGGGTGACACTATAATCAGGAAAGAGAGGCGAGGGGTCAGCCAGTCAGGTTGTTTCTACCGGGTAGTTGAGAATTGTGGGTAGCTGTTATTTTCAGCTACACCACAATTTTATTTTATTGTGGAGAATAAATCAAAGTTTTAAAAGTTTTTTTTTTTTTTTCATATCTAAAAGCTGCAGATGTTGTCATCATAATTGCTTATTGCCCAAACTAGTGGTAAGTATATTTAGTATGAGAGAAAACAATCAGGTTGATAGCTCAGAGGTCAAAAAAATACCCTAATGACAATTATGCTCCATTCAGCATCAGCACAGGTTCTTCTATGCTGTCCTGTTCTCTCTCATTCATTCTCATTTATATTATTTTCTTGTTATTATGTCCTTTAGGGAATGGGCCTTATGGGCTGTTCAGTGTCTGAATGGGTTCAATCCTTTGCTTCCGCAGAGACCGCTGAGAAGGGTGTCACTTGTGAAGGCAGTTTTGTGAGGAAACAACTCACTAATAAGACCCTTACTCAGACAACCAGCCTGCTCTGTGCAGGCCTCTGAGCAGCTATCAGAAGCTAATTGTAATGCTTATTAAAGACAGCTTAGCAGGGATCTCAAAACGTCAGGCAGAGCTTTGCTATTATCTACAGCAGCTCTTAGCCCTCTTACTCCACAGCTCTGCTCTCTGCATCTATTCAGGGACAGAGATGCTGCTTTTTTAAAAGGAAAAAAAAAAAAAAAAGAAAAAGATCCCAAACCAATAGAACTTGTCAGTTCTGAAAAACCATCCCAGCCTGGGAAGGCTGACGGAGGTTTTTTAGATTGCGTTGGCATCGCGTGCCAATTTTTTTGATGGGAAGCCGTTTGCAGGACCACTAAGCGGATTGTACCTTCTTCACAGTCACCAGGTGAGCATGACATAGGTGTTTCTGAGGAAAAGTGAGATGCATGATGTGCCTAAGATCCTTTATTAGTGGTGATAATAAAGAAAACAGAGACCTAGAAAAGTACAGCTTGACTTAAATATCCCAGTTTAAGCTTTTCAGTGTCATCTCTTATCATTTTCAACGTGTCCTTCCCACCTCCTCCCACCTCCTTCAGATTTTCCTGTGAAAACTAAGAATGGTATGGAAATCAGGGACACAACGCATGTCAAACTCAACATGCCATATCGGTAAACTCCCTGTCAGAGTGAAAATACAGATTGAGGCTTTGCATCCTGTTATTCCTCATGCAAACTGCCACTGCAGTCAAGCACTTTGCCTGTGGTAAATGCTGTTGTTCAGAGCAGATGTTTCCCTCAATTAGCATTTATTCAACTATTTAGCAAGTACATTCTATTAAAATATTTTAATTTATGCAGAAATTATGTTATTAAATTTACAAATTCTTTTCATAAGACACATCCTATAGTTTCAAGCTAATAATTTTCTATCAGTAACAGTTATCATAAGCCAGACGCTATTCCTCTAAAAAGAAATTTTTGCATTATTTTTTCCAACAGTGAGACTTCTTTTATGTATTCCTCATAACATGATGATTGCTTTTTTTATATCCTCCACATAAAGGTACTTATCATTTAAGATACTTGACAGGTTTTTGAAAAACTGGGGATTCAGATTTTAGTTTTGAAAGTTCCTCACATATGTAATGACTCTCTTGTTCTTATTCTATTAACTTTCCTTCTCCCAAAAGCACTGATAGACAAGATAGTCTTTTTCTCTGTATCTCTCCATCTGTTAAGAGCATTTTCACACCCCCTGCCAATGCAGTTCTGCCCTAATGCTACTTTTCCCCTGAATATGGACTTAGATGGACAGCGTAGCTTTAGAAGTCCATATATAGGTAATTTTTTCTGTGAAAAAAAATGAAAATTAATAATGTATCAATTAAAATTAGCTGTAACAAAGGCTCATACAGTTTTCTCCTTGGAGTTCATGCGTCTGGTAATGAAACACACAGATTTTTTGCATCTAGGTTTTCGGCAGGAATCCAGCTCAGGTTACTAGTGACCAACAGTTGCTACCATCTACTGGCTGTTTGCAACCCTTTGTAAAACAACGGGGCACCTCAATTCCTTCCCATCACAGAAAGGTGAGTTCTCTCTTGTTGGCAATCTGACCAAAAGCTTGTTGGGGTTGGCAGCTAACCAGAGGGGTAGCACTTCCACACATCCTTTAAGCAGGTCTTTGGCTCCAGCATAATTTAGTTGTTTTTTTTTTCCCTGCTATATAGCATAATGCGAGTTGTTTACCTCAGACTACTGCAGTGTTGAGGAGTGTGACAGCTAATTGCTGCTGAATGGTGATTTTATGTGAAGCAGTCCTTGTCTACCTTAACATTCAGTGTCCCATTAGTTAATATGTGTTTATCTGCATATATGTAATGGCCTTCCTCAGTGCTGGCAGGGCTTTGTGGGTAAAAAATACCATCTTTTATCAAGGTTAGACCTGAAAGAAAATAAGCTAGATCTGAAGATCTTAAAATGCCTAGGCAATAAGGAAGATAGATAAACTCCTTGTTTAATAAACAATGAATGTATTTACTTGCGAATGAGCATAAAGTTAAAAGGTTTACTGCCACAATACTATCTGTTTCAGATTTTTCAGAACATTCAATGCAACATTGGAATTTCATTTATTTATTTATGTATTTTTAGGTCCTGTGTAGTAATATTCACAGCTTAGCTACTTTTTTAAAAAAATGGTCTAATCTGGATATATGCATTTTTTTTTCATGTTTATGATGTTGGGGATAAACATTGGTTATTAATAATAATAATAATAATACTAACACAAATTATTGTACTAATCCCAAGTCTTCCTCCTTTCTTTCTTTCCTTGTTTCCTAGCTCTCTTAATACCGTATTTCGACACAATCTGGCTTTTTCTGTCACATCTCCTAGGTATAGCCTTCCTGGTCTCCAAAGGGGAATGGCTTTGACTAGTTGCCCAGTCCTTGTCAGCTATTGTTTAAAAAGAGGTTTCTGAAGTAGACTAGCAAATGACAGTATGCTGGTAGTGTATTTGTAGAAGGTAATAGATTATAGATCTACCTATCACCTAAAGGGAAGGCACAGAGACAGCAATGACAGAATGACAGTAGAGTTTGCAGAAGCCAAAAGTCCACATAGCAGTGAAACATTTGATGTTCCCCAAAGCAGTGAACTCCAGAAAGATGGAAAGTAGCCTCAGACTTCTTGTAAATTTAGGTCACAAACAAGAACAACATGAAACTTATAAATAACTGGAGTATTACTGTTGATTTGATATTATGAATTATATTTCCCTGTGTCTACCTGGCCATGCATAGTTATGTCAATAATGTAGGACCTCTAGCGCAGCTGTAGTGCTTTCCTACCTAAAAACACTGATAATCAGTGCCATAAGGGAAGAATAATCTTTCCTTGACAAAAAGTATTAGGTGGAATTCTCTGGCTTCTCATTGATTTTCACTGATTTTCATTGATTTTCACTGATTCAACCTGAATATCTGTGGAGTCTATGGAAACTAAGCAGACCCACTATCACCTCTGTTTAGTCTGTTCCATCTCTCCAAGCTTAAATGAAAACATGCAGGTCATGGTGGGAGCTGCTGGAGTAGGGAGATTTGTTACCCATGTAGTGACTTCCAATTTGTATAGTTTAATAGTAAAGTAAGATGAGGAAGGGAAAATTTGTCCTCCTGATAGTTGGGTCATAAACTGATTTTTTATTATTTTTTTTTTAAATTTAAACAGGTAAAGATGAAAAAATATAGTGAATGAGTCATTTTTACTGATCATTGGTATGATTTGCTTTATTAGTTACTCTTAACTGTGTGGTCAGCTAAAGTAAGTGGTGTGGTCACCACATAAGTGGTCAGCGCTGCGCAGTTGTTAGGATGATCTTAATTACTAATTCTGTATAGAGCTATTTAAGTGACTGGGACTTCATTGCCTGTATCCATACCACTCTGACAGAGCTGGTGCTGGAAGCCTATCATCCTATTTTCCCATTTACAAGGACACTTTACAGCCTAGCTGTCCAAGCATGCAGAGTGGTGTAGTAACCTAGAATTTTTCCTGCCATTCTGAACTTAGGCTTGCAGACTTGCTGTTAAATAGTGGACTGATTTTATCCTGTGTCTGCTCTGACTGCATTTGTCTGATTATTAAGATGGAATTCAGCTCCAGGTAAAGATGCCTAAGTGCAGGTTTCTAAATGAAGGTATTTGCTATAATCTTACTAAAGCCGTATTGCAGGTTTTCAGCATTACTTGAGTTACTTTTCAGGCACTGCTGAATGTACTGACTGGCAGCTGAATTCAGATGCCCACACATAGGTTTGGTGATGTTTCAGATTCCCTGAAATATCCTCCTTGGTTTTCACTTGCCACTATGGAAATTTACTGCTCGGTTGTAGATCCTCTGTCATCTATCATCTCCACATAAGTGTCTTCCACATTATAGGGCATCTTAAATGTAACTCCATCTGTATGTGTGTGCAACTGAATTGAGTCAAGATCTCCACTGACTATAATGTCAGCTTATATGTACCCCAGGGGAGTTATACAGCTGCCTGAAACACAGGTTTTTTTCCATATTGGATACTCAAGTGTATCCCTGGCATCTGCAGAGGTATAACAGATATGCCACAGGATTTAGAGACCTGAATGGTGTTGGGGTGGCAACTGGAAAGACACCCTGAATGTGTCATGGAGAATAAGGACAGCGTTATACTGCTGGGTATGGCTGTGTTAGATTCCAGACAGGCAGGGTTAGATGTGCATCTTGCCCATGTCCCAGGCAGAGCCAAGGTGGCTGGAAACCCGTGAAAGTCTGCCAATACAGACTATGTAGGTGTGCATGTGCGTGTGCACAGGTGTTTTATCTGGATCAACTGCTTCACTTCAAAAGGGATATTCTGCTGCTTAGACTCTGGGAGGTCAGATGTATTTCATTCTCTTTGGAGACTAAGCTGGCCCACCAAGTCAGGCAGTGAACCATCAGGGATGCCAGCACTGCTAATGGAAGTGCTGCTTTGTTTTCCATTTCTTTGATGAATTTCACTTTTCTTGATCCTGGCTGACTAAGATGAGCAAATTAGGTAAGACAGAAATGGTTATAGCAGTATCAGGAGAGCTGGATAATGACGATGCCTGAATTATCTGTTGGAGGCATTTTCTTCCTATTTACTATATGGTCATCAGTTAAAAGCCATACTTGACCTGTCACTCTGTGTCCATTTCCAGACAAAACTGGTAGCTCATTGTGTTTTTTGAAATCTATTTGGACGGAGGACTGAAACATTTTTTTTTCTTTGATGAGAGCTTGTCACACTTACTCATGTCTTTGTCATTTCAAGCAAGACTTCTGCGACATGTTTGCTTTAAAGGGATTTATAAATATCTGCTAGAAGTGGAAGTGATCAGCTCATCTCCTTTCTGGGGTGGTCATGAAATACCATTCCAACATTGCTCTCCCTGTATTTCACTCCTCTAGTCTGCTGCCAGGTGAAACTCAGATAGTTATTTATGACCTTGCAAGCCCCACGGATACAACAGCTTGAAAGAGAAGTCTTTTTCTTGTGAAAAATCCTGATGGAACAGAAAGTTGTAAACAAGAACATACTTATTTGTGAGGAGGAAAATGAAAATATTTGGTTTTGTTTTCCTTGTGGAAACTGTGGTTTTGGTTGAGGGTGTGTGTATGTGTATAAGGCAGGGCTATTTG
This sequence comes from Nestor notabilis, assembly GCF_000696875.1. NCBI lineage: Eukaryota > Metazoa > Chordata > Aves > Psittaciformes > Psittacidae > Nestor > Nestor notabilis. The sequence continues at coordinate 74,807 of NW_009928747.1, forward strand.
CCCATATAAACAGTTTTTGTGACAATGGAGACAACCTGCCTGTGTAAAAATGCTCGGTCAGCTTGATAATGGGAATTTACTATGCAAGCAGATGTTCAGCTACAAAATACATTTTGGGATATGGCTTTGTTCTCTGATGTGCTTTGCTTCCACTGCTAGAATTAAATCCATAGTTGGTATTAGGAAAAATTCTTGCACCTAGTGTATGGATAACAACACAGCTGTATCAAACTTCTATGACTTAGTAAAAGCAGAGTTTTGTCACTGAACAAAGCATTTTTTCAACTCTATGCTTCAAGGAGAGGTAACCAAATGATGGATTCCTTGGTAGAAAGTTGTTTTCACCTGGCAAAATTTAGGAGGAAATTTCCCACCAAAGTTAAGGTCAGGACTAATAGACAAAAAGAAAGCTTGTAAAGGGATAGAGGAAGTGGAGAGACATGCTACATAGCAAAGGTGCCACAGAAGTTTAGGTATGGGAGTGGAAGTGTGATTCTGAGAAACTGCTTATGAGAGAGAAAAGTGCAGTTCTGAGCAGATGTGAAGTGAACAGTCAAAGATCAGGATTGTTGAGGCAGAACAATACATAGACATGGGGTTTATTTTGTCCATAACTATCTGACACCCCCTTTTCCTTCAGAAAATCATGTTGATGGGAAATTTTCAACAAGTTCTGCCTGGTTAATTTAATAGAGCGGAACGTTGGCACCTTCTGTGCCTGTTATTTTGCCCAGTCTTCTACCACTGTAGGCAATGAAGCCAAAGATGTCTGCTCAGAAATATGTGAATTGGTTTTGTACATACATCTTGACTATGAATGATGAATTTGGAATGACTTTTACTGGAACATCTCTGGCAGAAATTACTTCCCCTATGACAAACATATCTGCCCAGACCAGAGTACTGTGCAAAAAATTCTTGTCTATAGTATTGGTTCCTTAAACTACTGCTCTGGCAGTTGTTTCTCTCTGTAAACTATTTTGTATGCTCCTCCATTGCAGCAATATTATGTTCATATAGTATGGTGCTGAGTGTCAAGTTAAAACATACAAACAAGTAAATTAATTATCTTTCATTATTATAAAATTTTGCCTTTACTTCTCTACCAGGGGAAAAAAAAAGTTCAGAGTTCTGTACAGAGTAAAAAATGCCCATATATTTTATAAGAAAATATTTTCCACTTTGAAAACATTAAAAATATAAAAACTTTTGTTAAACCTGGCTTAAGGTTTATAACATATGACAGTCTTTAAAAGAGGAATATATCTGGAGGTTTCATGGCTTCATAAAAACACCTAAGTTACACATGCTGAAAGTGCTGGACATTAGACACTCTTGTCTTGGAATGTAATTGCCTTAAAGGTATAAAGGAGTCTGAGACTAATAATTCCCCCAGTGTGTCTATTCTCCATTTCTGTTCCACAGAGGAAGCTAGAAGGATGTGGTATCATCAAAGAAGCATGTGTTGGGAGAGGGAAGAGCTAATCCTTAAATAGTTGTGCCCTGCATCTCAACTAAGCAATGAAAACCTTGCAAAAGGATTTCCTGAAATCTTACATCCACTATATCCCTTAACCTATTAAATGCTATAATCGTTGCACTAAGATAAGAGATGCTTCCAAAATAATCCATGCTGGGTCGCCCTAGGTAACAAACTATTTATTAATACCCCCGAGTTGTGCCATGCAGTGATAGTAATGGAAATTTGGCAAACCAACTCTACTTCTGTCAGATGAGTGAAACAGACACTTCACTCAAGACTGGATGACAGATAGATGTAGAGATCATTGTACTAGGGAAATCTGAAGAGATAGCTTATGATTAGGGTGGTGGCTGAGAGAGATGACAAGAAAAAGAGAAGAGGGTAGTGAGTACTTTCTCATCTAGACAGTTTTACGGGCACAAATAAGACTTAAACATCTTACTTTTACAACCCTTTTTGCCAATATGGATTGGCTGCAAAATATTTTTAATTTAGATTATTAACATTTGGCACTGATTTTGAGTTTGTGGAAATGATTTGGGGTGGTGGACTGGTTTCAAAAAATCTCTGCAGTCTGTTTTACATGAGCTGGTATGATTTTCCGTACTGTAAAATTGGAAAAAGTGTGAGATAGAACTGAAATAACTTGCTGAAGTGGAATGACTAGAAAACCTAGGTGATAACTGGTATTTATTTTTGTAACTAGTTAAAGTCTGTGGAAAATATGATCTTAGTTGCCCTAAATCTAGCCACAGATTTGGGTTAACAGTGACAATCTGGCAGAATAATGTGAGAGGCAGAATAAGGTGGGAGGTTTATTTCAGGAAACAACTTTTACTGAGCAGTATTTGCTCAGGTTCTGGGTGATTTGTGACTGACTATTTCAACTGAACTGAAACAATTTTCATTTTTCCTGCTGCACCCAGGGAAGGTCCCTCCTGTTAAGCTACCCAGGGGTAGGTAGTTCTCATCTGCTGTGGATAATGTCTAATTTTTTATATTATCACCTGAGCACTTGGGTGCTGTGACTGTTAGGACAGAGGATGATTACTCTTACAGCTTGGAGGAAAACCATGCAGGAGATTGACAGTTGGTGATTGGGTCGTTCAGCAAAGACATAAAGTCCTGTTTTACTTGCCTGTGACACATTGGTCAGAAGGTGTCCTTGAGCTTGGGTGTCCTGCTGATTAGATAGCCCTGACCATTAGGATTTTGGGGGGGCATGTGTTGTTGAGTGTCCTTCCTAGAGCTGTTCCACTTCATGAAGCAGATATTAAGACAGAGTCCTGTCCTGGAGCAGTGTTGCATGGGTGCTCTCAATCCCAGCCTGGCCACGTGGTAGGTCTGGGAGATGGGGGTTCAAAGACCACCAAGAAGAGTAGACTGTTAAATAACCAGGACTGCAAATTCCTGGGCCCTTTTCTGCTAATGGGTAAGAAAGGGTCATCAGTAAGCTTTGAATTCATTTCTCTCACTTCAGGGGCAGGGATTGTTTGCTCATTTTTGTTGTCCAAAACATTTATTCTCTGTTCAAAATAATATGCACTGAAAAAATAACTTTGATTTTTTCTTCTAGAGATGAAAAGCTGAAAGCAATACCAAGGGGTCTGAAGTGAAGTTTTGGGTTTTTTGTTTGTTTTCTTTGTTGGCTGACCTGAGAAATCAATTACTCTCACTGCCTGCTTGTGGAGGCTGCTCTACCTCTGAGCACTGCAGGGACATAGACAAGAAGTCCCAGTGAAGAAAAGTCACTGGCATCCTAGTAAATATCAACGGCTGTGGAAATCCTACTGTGCTTAAGTTCAATGGCATCACTGTAGTTTGTGAAACATTTCTTCACATGCTTTTGGTGCACTCTTGCCACTTGGATCTATGCTGAAGTTTGCTAAGAGAAAATAGATCAGAGGATCTAAATACTACAGATAATAACATGCCAGCACACAAAGGCTTTATAAATGTCTTGATGCCAGGGCACAGATAGAGGCACAGATAGGGCTGCTCCGCAGCGGAAGAGAGGAGAGGGTGTTGGTGAGGCAGGGCAGGGGCAGTGTCCTCCCCTTCAAGGGCACTGTACCATGGTACCCCAGCAAGGCCAGCAGAACAGGGATGGGGACTGTGGGTTTTCCAAGAGACCAGTGACTAGCAGACATTATGTGTCCTTGGTGAAAAGGCAGCTCTGAGGTCACGCTGGTCTGATTATGGCAGTTCAGGGCCATTGGTGCACTCAGGGTCCTGAGACTTGCAGCAGCTCTCTACCATGGTAGATCTCATTCTTCTGAATAAAAATGAAGGCCATCAATACATTGAGCTGGGTCCCTAAGATCACTAATTTACCAAAGATGAAAATAACTGTGAATGAAGTTAGTGAGGGAAAATATTTAAACATACAGATGTATATGAGAATTGCAATGTTTTAATGAATGGTTTTGTAGGTGTTCCTCTCTGACCCCAAAATCAAGAAGTTATGCCAGATAAAAAAGAAAACATCAATATATTTTAGATATTATCAAAATGAATGAGAAATAGAAAAGTTCATATGCACACATATAAATTATAGAAGGAAACATTCAGACAAATGACAAACTAAGTTAAGAGTGTTTGTGAAAGATCTAGATGTACAGCAGCAAAGAAATAAAAATAGCTACATTACTAATTATGATTCAGAAAAGGGGATGTATATGAATGTAATTCTTTTTCATACTCAGTCTGGATAATGTGTTAGTATCAGATAGTGAAAGACTATAGCTTAAAGAGAAGAAGCTAGATGTTACTAGGTATTAAGTGTTTGGACCTTATTTTGTATTCCACAGTTCTCAGGTGCACACGTAAGCTCCCTTCTCTGTGTGTGAGGGAAGCAAAATGCCTTAGGCTGGAATAGAAACCCACCCATGGACTAAGTGAGTTGGAGAGCACAGAGCAAGAGAGATGAATGAACTCCTGCCTTTCCCCATGCTTGTGTAGCAGAGATGCTGATTTCAGGATTTCAGGAGATTACCTTGTGCTCACTTTGCAGTGAATTGAGCTGGAATCCTTGCAGATGTAAAAACCTTATTCTTGTGTTGGTAGGAAAAAAACGCACAAAACAGAAAACCAACCCACAGTCAAAAGATGTACTATCTCTGCCAGTTTTCTACTTAGTAATATAGTGGTTAGAGTACTCTGGAGAAAAGGATTTTTTCAGAGATCTTCTCAGCAGGATGGAGTCCTGCTCACACCTTCCATCATTCTGAAGAGTGTAACCATAGCTGCTGATTATGATGAATTGCTTCCTATAATGTTTGTGAATTCAAAATCAGTGAATAAACACCATTTAAACACACCCTGGGAGACGTGTTTAAGGAGGAAGTAGTCTTGAGAGCAGGCTATAGCCCAGAGCTTCCTCTGAACACAGCTGGGTTACTAAGTTCCTGTCTCATTTTCTTCCCTCTTCCTTTCCTCCACCTTCCAAGAAGGTTTTATTTCTTTCTGAACTCTGCAGGGTGAAGAGATCCCACTTTTTGGGTTGCCTACCCAGCGTTCTGATGAAGTCCATGTTCTGGAGGGAATACCTTTTAAGGGTAGTGGGAGATGTAGCCTCGATTTTAAGAAAAAACTCTATGCTGGCTTATTTGCCTGTATGAAATCCCCAGGGTGAGTGTTTCCAAGCTGTTTGGAAGTAATGTCCACTCAGGTATTGAGGATGGCACCAGAGTGCAGTGGAGAAAACAGCTGGAATGTGCCCCAGGAGTCAACCTGCTCCTTGCTTTCCACCCCAGTTATGGTGTGGGTCTCACTAGAAGAACAATGAGGGTGGTGTGATCAAGCAACAAGCCTCTGAGAAGGAGGGAGACAAATCCTCACTCACAGTTGCCTCTGTTGTGGCTGCCCCTGTAGCAAGTGAAGATCTTTGGCTTTCCCCTCTCTCCCCACAGGCTTTCCAGTTCCTCAGAGCTGGTGAGCATTGTGGTGATTGCAGCGGGGTGGAGGATGTGATGAGGACCACTGGGGCTGTGCAGGGAACATCTGTGGCTGCTGGTGGTAAAAGGAAGCTATGGAAAAAAGTGATGGTCCTCAGGAGCTGGTTGCAGTTGTTATCTAACTCCAGGCACTTGGTAAATGTAAATGGCCAATTTTGGTTATTTTGGTTTCTGATTGCATTTTTTATGTAATATTATGGATGTGCTTAAGCCATTATTTGTGCGCTCCCTATAATGAGATGCTTTCTGTTGTTCAGTAACTAAGAATGGGACACAGGGAGAATGAGTGCAATTGACTTAGAAGAATCTCTAGGTCTTTAGCATGGCCACAATATGGGGAGAAAGATAAATTTGAGCTACCTTTTGCTAGGCTGCTTCTCCTATCTGCTTTTTGTGCTGGCCTCAGCTGGCTCTCCTGTCCTTCGGACATTCAGGGACCCCAGGACAACTGAGGTGTTTTAGAGTAAATGCTCTTACCCAGCAGCCACATTCACCTGCTCCAAGCTCAGTGTTTCCTGAGGACACCATGAGGAGTCTGGCAGAGCTCAACTTAGCAGTAGAAGGGTAATGCAGGTTCCTTTATTTAGGCCATGTCTGCTCTTTGTGAAGCAGCACAGAGTGGATCCCACAGCACACACCCAAAGAGTCAGACATGACTCACCTTACTGTATAAATGGCTTCATTATACATTTTGTCATGTGCTCTCCTAATGATCTTCTCTCATGCATCTATAGTGTAATTGGTTCATTACTTTAGCTTAGCATGTACTCGAATGCCAATCATTACCAGCACCATGTGTTCACTTCAAACTATGTATCTCTGAGTGCTATATTTTCTTGTTTTCTGGTCCCTATGCACTATTTATACAATACTACATATGTTTTGTGGAGCCCTCTGATGAAATGCAGACATACTGCTTGTTTGGGTGTTGTCTAGCTGCTAATCAGTAGCAATGCTCGTATGGCCTTTGGTGGCAAGGTTACAGTAATTGGGCTTCCTGGTTTTCAGGTCTGTATAGTCTTTGACTTTACCCTTCAATGATGCTGGCCCTTAGCATGCTGAGGGACTCTGGGCCCATGAGTGAAAAATATGGTGAGGTTGCTTTAGATTGTTTAATTGTTGCAATCTTCAGTAAGGGTTTTATGAATGGACTAGTGCTTCATGAGCACACAGTAAGCGTTCTAACGTATCATAACGAAATATCTATGGGAGACAAGTAATTAGATGTGAGTGAATAAAAGAGCCTATTAAACCATCTGGACAGTTCAAAGGATTGGTAATTTTCAGATAAAACATTGAAGGGTTAAGGTCATCAGTTAAAATCTGACCCTTGTTAATGGTGATTAGCTGTTACTACCACCTCATTGCTACCTGGCAGACTGAAGTGAAATGACTCCAGTATTGCTTTTGTGTTTAGGGCTAATTTTGGAAAAGAGATTTTCATATTCGTGTAATCTTTCCAATAGGTCCCCAGCAGAAAAATGAAATTTAAATTATTTTTGTCTCCATCAGTGTCCATTTAAATCTAAATTGGGATGTGGGAAAGCTTCTGTTTCTATGACAAATTATATGTGTTCTAATGATAAAGAGAGAAGCTGAGATTCCAAAATGGTTGATTTTTAAGTGAAAGGGGGAAAATCCCATGAATAAAATCTGAAATCCACAAGAATCTTTTGTATGGAGCATAGACAGACATGAAAGGTTAAAAAAAGAGTAGACCATTGACTGAAACCTGCTTATATGAAATCTTTGTCAGCAGAAGAAAATTACTTCTCAGCAATTAAGAAACCAAGCCCTCAAACAAGTAAGAAATAGGAGAGGAAACAGTGAAGGAGGCAGGTATTATACAATCAAGTTTTATCTGAATTAGAAAGGAATCAAATTAAAGTGGGTGGAGGTTGATTCTCTTTGCAGAAACTGATGTTTACCACTATTATAGCTAAGACAAAATTTCAAAGACAGCTGTATTCAACTACAGCCAGTTTAACAAGCTGCTAATATAACTCCCCGCTAAAAAGCTGCTTATGTAACCCAGTAGTATGCCTAGCAGGAATTACCTTAGCCAAGAAATGTTAAATGTTTTGGAGTGGTCTTAGTCTCTCCTCCTTTTGAAACTGCTACCTATCCAGCAGGGTTGTGATTAAGCAAAGGAGGAAAGTAGCATTGGGATACTGGAGCCTGCTTTGGTTCCCTACCTTATGAAAAGAGAGCAGGTTTCAACCTCCATCTTCTGTCCACACTACAAGGCTATTTAACACATTAAGTGCTTGTTTGTTAAATACATCATGGAGAAAAAGATGAGTGCTGAGCTGCTTGGACCTGAGCCTTTGTGCCACATGCAGCAGTAACACCATGTACCCTGAATACTGGTAAAAGTGAGGTTAAAGAAGAATTTGTGTATTTTAGGTTCCTCAGGACTAGGATGTGTTTGGATGCTTTGTTGGGACTGACTTTGGATCTGGTTTTGGCTTACAGCCTTATATGCTGCGCACCGGTAGAGTGCACAAAGAGAACTGGATACCCAAGAAGAGTCTGAAAAAGTTAGAAAATTTGATAAGGAACTGCACGAGTGAGCCATGAGGAGTTGCCTCCAGCTGGAAGAAATCCAGCTTTTCACTCCATCACAGAGTGGTAAGCTACCTTCTGTAGTTAAGTGCTTTATCAACAGTAGTATGTCATTGGAAAAGCAGACAGCAGTCCGATCTGTGATAGTTAACCATCTGAAGGCCTGCGGGCCAGTTTCTGCCTGATTAGAAAGGTGTTCAGCCCAAGTTTTGCCACCACTCTGATGAATGCTATAACCAGGATTCTGCAGGTATCAGCAGGTTAGTGTCTCCTCTTGAAGCTGTGCTATTTGATACAGGCTATTTAAATATTCATTAGAGCGGAGACTGCATCAGAGCAGGTCTCCCAGGTGAGTCTTCCAACCACCAAACTACAACATTTCTCTCCCTCTCTCTCTGGCCTAATGAATATTTAAGATATGATAGTGATGACAGCCATAGAAAAGCCCATGAGAAAATTAATTCTATCTTCATAGCAGGGTTTGAATAGCGTGCTGTAAATAAAGCACTGGGGCCACACACTGAATGTGGAGGATAAAAGAAAATTTTGAATAGCTTACTCATTAAGTGAGCACCATCCTGCATGAGTACAGAACGAGGCAAGAGCTGTGTGGAAAAAATAGTATGTCATCAAGTAATTAAAGACTGTGGCACAATGCATATGTATAAGGGACCGAATTAATGTTTTCAGGAAAGCTTAATTTTGGCATTTACTAGTGCTGGAGTGCTTGACTTTGCAATCTGAGCAATATTCTTTTATTATATCTTTTTGTGTAGATAAGCTTCACATAAAAAGCAACTGAGGGAGCCTCACAAAGCCTTAAAAGGCCTATTCCTTTTTGCTCTACTACAATTGCCTTTGAATGAGAAATTATGGTAGCTGGCTGAAAATCATAATAAACAGTGAAAACTTAGCATAGTTGATAATTATTACCATTGCACTTCCTCTGTAGGAATTATTTTCCTCATTGTCATTCTAAGCATTCTCTACTTCATAACTTTGCAGACTAATATATAATGAATGCTATCAACAGGAGGCTTTTACAAAAACCTGTACCGCTAGAGCTGAAGTTAAAGTGGGAGGGAGCAGGGGCATTTAAAGGGTGAGGTTTTGAAGAAACAGTCAGAATAAATGACTAAATGATAAAAAGTATTGAAAATGGCAAATTTTGCCTGCTGTTCTGCTGATGAATTTGCCCATGAGCAGATTGGAGTATTTTAAAAACATAGTTGTTATTCAAAATCATTTGTCAAGGGTCAAATTCTTTCCTGGTTACTCACATTGAAGCAAGAAAAACCTGTCTGTGGAACAAGCTGCTGCTGTGTGTGAATAGATGTGAGGAAATCTGTTCCCAATTAATTTATGGAAATAATTCTTCGTTTCATAAGCAACTCTGTGTGTGTGTTTGTTGTTCAGAACGTGAATGGTTTTGACTGATCTTATAAGTAATGTGGCATGTTACAATGTGTCACAACACATTGAATGGGGTTTTTATTACAAATATTTGTCTATATTCTGCTATAATTTGCTTTCTGTGATTGTTTTCTGATATTCATAGATGGTTGCCCTTCTCAGCAGTTCTCCCTCTTCCCCTTGGAAACATTTTCCCTAAAATTATCAGAGAAAATAAACACAATAAGAACTGAAGTGGTTTCATCTTACCATCTACAAGAACATGTGTGGTTTTTATTTGGAGGGGGGCAGCATTTGCCTAGTACTAGTGATTAATAACTGAAGAAAGGATTACATTTAGTAAACCACGTGAGAAGAGTCAGACGAGAAAACACACACATGATATTGCTAAATTCTCTAATGGTTTTATAATGAAAGGATAATGGACATATAAAATTGTGTCTTGTAGATAGCTAAAGAAAATATTATGCTGTATAAAACACTTCTTATATTGATTTGTTGGAAGCCTTTTATATTTTGGTAGCTTGCCAAAGCGTCGTTGTGGCACAATCTTTCTCTTAGCCTGTAGTATACATTTGTTTCCTGTTTAGCAGAAGTACCTTTAAATGTGACATTTAGGTTAATTGAGACACCCAACTAAATATCATTAAGAATTTCTGCTGTCCTGCAGTTCTGAGAGTCTTCAGAGCCTTTTCAAAGTGGAAGAACAACAGAGGCTAAAACCGGTACTTGTTTTATCTCACTCATACTGAAATGAGTAACTCTGGAATGTGTTCACGACCTGTTCAAAGCATAAAGCCTACAAAGAACCGTACACATATTTTGTTCATTAGCTGTGTTGAGTGCTTAGTTTCCCCTCATTTCTCTCAAGACTGACTTTGGAAAGTGGGTTGCCACTCAGCCATCACTAGAAAGGGGTTGGTGAGACCCAGTTTGTATAGTTACAGATCAGTCTGTGTTTAGCAATCACACTGGCTATTGAGGACATTTTCCTTGTTGAAGAGTAGAATGGGCTTTCAGTAATTTTGGAATTAGAGGTAAAATTATGTACATGCTTGGGTTTACCAGTAGCAGGGTAAAAGGCAGAGAAGGCCTTTGCTGCCAGACCTGTCAGAGCAAGCTCAGAGGTATGGACTTTGAGTGCTTTTGACCTTTACATCAGGATGATGACAGTGACAATGCTGCTGACTGCATCTACTGTCTCTTCAGGACAGTCTGCCCTGCACTTAGGGACAAATACATATTTCTAAACCACAATGTATTCATGTTTAGCCTCTGAAATGTCGTATCCTAATCATTTTCAGGGATTTATTTGCCATAATTGTGTCTTTGTAATGGAAAGCTATTTCTCTCTATATCTATTAGCTGACATGCTAAGCTTGGCACAACTGAAGTGGAAGACTGAGCACTTGAAAGTGCCTTTTTTGTTCAGTTTTGGACCCAGCTGGTTTAATTTAGAATATCCTCTGAGTCAAGATGGGTGTTGCATTTTAACTGGGAATGAAGTTGCTTGGTTTTTATCCAAGAGGGCCATTTATGGCTCTGTACTTGCCACCTTGCTATAGGAAGACAGCCAGAGGTCAATCCATAGTTCAAGATTTGTGTGGAACAAAGTGGCTCATATTCACATGGGGTGAGTGTTAGCCCCTCTCTATCAGATTTGGTTTTGGAATAGCCCAAACTGATCCAGACTACATGGAAAAGCGAGGGTACTCTACTAACTCTTGCTTCCTGATCCTCTAGTGCCATGGTATGGATGTGCTTGCTTTAGCACCTAAAAGGTAGAAGACAATAGACACTGTACATTAACACCCGCGGATTCTGCTTGCAAAGGCTGAGTCAGGCAGCAGGTTTTGAGTATTGCCTCTCATCTCCTTTATGTCTTGCATAAACAGTGTTCAAGGTTTCAAGAAATGGGCCTGTTCCTTTTGTGCTCATGAGGAGTACAGATTATCAATTCAGTGTTGAGTCAAGAATATGCGGAATAAATTACTGCAATGTGAAATGAAGAGTGTTCTTCTTTATTGTAATGACTGTTTCCAGTAGAAACTGAAACTTAGCTTTACTCACAGAGTAGGTGGAGTAAAAGTAAAGAAAATTCAATTTTCTCCTACAATAATGGCAGCCCTAACAAAGGAAAATACCTTTGATGTGGAAAGATACTGCAGAATCACAGAGTGGCTGAGGCTGGAAGGGACTTCTAGAGGTCATTGGGTCCAACCCCCCTGCTCAAGCAGGATCACCTAAAGCCATTTGCCAAGGACCATGTTCAAATGGCTTTTAAATACCTCCACAGAGTGAGACTCCACAATCTCCTGGGCAACCTGTGACAATGCTCAGTCATCCGCATAGTGAAAAAGTATTTCCTGATGTTTAGGAGGACCTTTCTGTACTTCAGTTTGTGCTTGTTGTCTCTTGTCTTGTCACTGGACGTCACTAAGAAGAATCAGGCTACACCCTCTTTGCAGTCTCCCTTCAGCTATTAATATTTCTTGGTAAGATTCCCCCGAGCCTTCTCTTCTCTAGGCTAAACAGTTCCAGCTCTCTCAGCCTGTCCTCATACGTGAGGTCCTCCAGCCCCTTATCCAGCCCATACTTCATCACCTTCTTTATGAAGCTATCTTATAGAAGGCACTGTTGAAAGTCTTACTGAAGTCCAGGTAGACAATACCCTCTGCTCTCCCCTCACCTACCAGGCCAGTCATTTCATCATAGAAGGTTATCAGGTTGGTCAGTCATGGCTTCCCCTTGGTGAATCTATGATGACTACCCCTAGTGATTTTCTTGTCCTTAATGCACCTAGAAATGGTTTCAAGGATCAGCTGCTCCATCACTTTCCAGGAAGCAAGATGACTAGCCTGTAGTTCCCTGGGTCCTCCCTCTTGTCCTTCTTGAAGACAGAAGTGATGTTTGCTTTCTGTCATTCCTCAGACACCTCTCACAATTGCCATGATCATTCAAAGGTAATTGAGAGTGGCCTTGTACTGACATTGGCCAGATCCCTCAGGACTTGCAGGTGGATCCCATCAGGGCCCATGGACTTAGATTTGTCCAGTTTGCTTAGGTATTTTCTAACTGGATCCCCTTCCACCAAGGGTATCCCTTCCTTTTTCCAGCCTTGCCCCTAGGCTCTGGGATTTCTGATGGCTGGTCTGGACCCTTGTTCCCTCCAGGGCTTTATCCCATCAGGGCCTTTTAAGCAGATACATGAATATTCTTTGCTACTATTCTATGCCTAGTATCTAGGCAGGGACTAATGTTTCTTCTAAATCATGTCTGCTATACCAAAAATGAGGATTTTCAAACATGCAAACTTATTTCTGGTAGCACAAAAGTGAAATATTTTGTGCTGGTTGCTGAACAGCCATTCACCACAGAGTTTCCCAACTTCCTTTACTCTAAAGACTGATGTCCCAGAAGTAAATATTTTTCTCACACGGACTGAGTTGCTACATCTGCATCTGTAAATGAAACAGAGAGGTGATCATCCTCTGGCCCTGTGAACGAAACAGTTCGCACCCATGCAGCTAAAATTATCCCCCAAACTAGGCTGGCTGTGTCCTGCTATCTGTTGGGAATGGCCTCAGAGTGGTGATAATTTCCTAACAGTGCTGTGAAAGGAAAGCTGCTGTGAGCCAAAAGTGTGCCAGAGAAACTGCTTACATTTTAATATGCTTGGGCCCAAGCCCTGGTCCTCTTTCTTTTGCTGGTATTGATGTATCCATGTGGTCTGAGCAGTTCTTTTCCCCAGGGAAGAGTTTCACATAATTTACTGCTACATGAATTTGTCTTTTTTGCCTCTGGCTTTATAAAAGCACCTAGAACTTACTACATTGCATAGCAGTTAGCCAGCCAAGCCAGCCATCGTTTGAAACCTTGGGGTCCCACTGCCCCCAAGCCTGTAAAAATTGGAAGCTGGGAATGGAGATTGATGATACTTCTTAATAGAACATGAACAACTGTACTTAATTTTTAATTTAGAAAAGAATTGACTGTTTACTCAAGAAGGAATTTGAAGCATTTTGTGTCGGTTTTTTTTATATGTATATATATATTTTTTTTCTTAGATAAAGGCAAGCCAAGCTGTTGTTCTTAAGCACAGTAGTTTTACAAGCAAGCTCTCACAGGAATGAAGAGTTACTCCCCAGTGCTTAAGCATTATTCTGTATAATTATGGATATTATTTCCTTCCAAAAATATTTTTTTTGAGAAACTGACATTTCAAAGGCTTTCAATTCTGTGTGTCGCTATCAAATAATCTTTTTTGTACTTGGCTGTTTATTATTGGATTGCAACAACGATAAAGCTCTAGGGGTTTTGTCTCCTTTGGTATGTTAATTAGCTATTTTTCCTTTGATCTTTTTCTTACTGAAAAGAGTGAAAAGCTATCTCGGTAGGGAATCTTACTGATGTACATTCATCCCCTCGTCTCCATAATCTGAGGATCAGAGGGAGACAACAAATTTCACTGCTGAGTGAGGTTGCTATAGGCCTTAGTTATAATGTACTTGGTTTCTAAATAATCCCACCCCCATTTATATTTGGAATATCGAAGAGGAACCTCTGAGAAAAAGAAATGCAAAAATAATTAATTTTAAACTGTGAACTACCTTCATTAATTTAACTTTTTCTTGAAGTTTTAAGCTCATGCATATTCCACAAGCTCTTTCATTCTTGTATGCCTCTATACTTCTTTCCTTCTTTTTTCCTCCTTTTTCACTGTTGGCTTTTGATACATTTTCAGTTCTCACAGAAATAAAATATAAGCTAGGTACAGAGTAACTACTGAGGGAACTTTTAAGTGTTAAATATTAAAATAGCTTTCATATGGAAATAATGAAAGTCTTGTAGCCTAGGACAGCTGAAAGTGATAGGGCAAGACTGCAGAGTGGTGGGGAATACACACACAAGTGTTTACACTTACACACATACATACTATATGTGTGTATTTCTGTCTCAAAATCCTTCATCAAAAGCTGTCATCTTCATATAGCATTTCTTGAAAACCCTGAAATAAATGCACTTCAGTGAGAGGCAAAAGTAGATAGATCTGCTTTACGGGGCAGTCCAGCAGTGGCAGAAGTGTGGGTAAGGTTATCTACTAGAGACTTTGCAAGCAGAGTTTCTCTGAGCCAGTTTATCTATTTCCTTAGGAGGTGGAGCATGCATTAGACAGCCTTGCTGCTGAGATTCTTGTGTCATGCAACGTGGGATGTGACCGAATCTTGATGTTCACAGTGGAGACATCTACATTTGAACTGGTCAAGTAGACTTCCTTGGCAGTCAGTGGAGGGAAGCTGGCACTTACAGAGCAAGAATGATACCATTTTAAAGAAGATGAAGGTGAACTGTGCCCTTATAGTATCCCTTTCCCTCCAGTGGCCAGTTCATATCTGCATGAAAATGATACTGGTGTTTTTTTGAAATGGGATGGGACAAATTCTTCGTCTCCCATGTTACCTGGCGTGTGGAAGGGTGAAGATGACCTAGTGCAGAGGACCTAAGGTTCTCTTGCTGATGTACAACCATTGCTGCTGTTGCAGCTCACCGTAGTAATATCTCACCTGTGTGCATGCGCAGGAGGAGGTGCCAGGCTGTTCACATAGTATGGGTGCATCACTTGCTGAGAGATACAAAACACTATTGACATTCTTCTGGTGTGAACCCTGGGGTTAGAAATCACCCTGTTAACTAGCAACTGGTTCAACTCAGTTGTTAAAATAGCGGTGTCTAATGCAATCTGAGGTGTCCAAAGGAATCTCACACAGACATATAGGGCTGACTGGATGCACAATTTATGAAAGACATGTTCTGGAGCAGCTGGAGGTGGCAAGGCATCTTTTATGGCATTTAAGCAGCTGAATGCCACTTTAAGAGTGGGATTTAATGCCACATTCAGACACTGAAATTTATGTGTCTGCATGCAAGCAAGGTGTCTAAGCTTCCATTACAGTTGATGAAGAGCTAGGTAAGCAGTGAAGTCCAGAGAGCCAATAGTCTCATTCTAAAAGAAACACCTGCTTGTGACCAGCTGATTTCAGATGGATATTATGCTTCTACACTCTGGACCTGAAGTCCACCCCTGCTATGTAAAAGTCCAATTCATGTGCCTACACTAAAGTGCTACCTACCGTAGTTTGAGATGCTCTTGATATTCCACTTGGCTACTAGCTCTTATCCCAGGGGGCATAGGTTCTTTGTCATATCTGACAACCCCACCTAGATACCACTGGCAGCCCTAGGACACCTTCAATGACACTAGATGCCTGTATGCACGCAATTGACATTTGTGGTAGATCTCTAGATGCGGTAAAATGAATCTCATTTCTGATCTCCTGGGCACATGCATTTCAAAGACCCCGGGAATCCTGTTGTTCCCAAGGTGTCAGTACACAGTTTGTGTCCAAAACAATGAGCTGCTGCATGATATAGTCTCTGAGCTGGTGCTTCTGTGCTAGAATCAAAAATGTATGAAAATCATGTTGGAATGGCTCTGGTGTGATTTCAACACTTCCGCCTTCCTACATGCTCTACAACCACAGGATGCAACTTGCAACTGATGCAGCTTGGTGCTATCATATGAAGAGCCAGAGATACTTCTCTGTACATAGTGAGATTTGTGGTGTTAATTTTCTAAATGTGCTGCTCGCCAAACAACATCTCTTTTCAAGCTTTTTCCCACCATGTCTAAGAGAAATCTTTTAAAATGGTGTCTGTCAACCGAAGGCAATGAGAAAATCCAGACAGATCCTATTACGGTCTTATGCAATAAAAACCTTGTCCCCACAAGGATCAGCTGTTCTGAGCAAGACCGAAGTGGGATCCCCAATGGTCTGTGTAATTACAGGAGAAAGGATTACTGCTCTCTGCCCTGAGTTAGGCAACTAAGTCTGAGCTAGACACATGACCTTCTTTTCATTGAAATTGAAGAGAGAAATTGAAGTCTCCAGAGGAAATTCAGCATTTAAGACTGCTCTAATAAATCACTCTGGATGTGCTCACTGTCTAGTGACTGTAAAATGAGTTTCAATTTATGAGCTCACCCAAACTTAGGTATTTATAAAGTCAATGAAATAAAAATGGATCTGGGACCAGTGCAGAATTTGCTCCTGCTCTTGAAGACGAATTGTTATGTCAGCGTCTACATGAATACATGGAGCTGTATATACAAGACCATTATTTTTATGTTTATAAACCTTTTACTGTTATATTACTTTTTCAATATTCAAATGGTGACCTTCAAATGAAAGTATTCAGGAAAATTTAAGAAATCCTGCTTGGCAATGACATCTATCCTTAAGCCATGGTGACAGACAAATATGCACTGAGTTAATGCTAACTGAATCAGGTATGGTGCGTGGGTTTATATTTTTCCTGGCTGACTATCTCTTCAAGCATACATTCTACTTCTTTATTTATGACCTCTTCTCTTCACTTTTTATGTTTGGTTGTTGTCTTCTCTCTGCTTTTTCCTTTTCTTGTCTTGCTTTTTCCTGGTTTTATTTCTTTGCCTGTTATTTGGTTGTCAGTTAGTTCCTCAATTCTCCAAGCTTGGGAACATCTACAGGAGATGCTCAGAGTTCCTTGACCATGTGCTCTACTTTGTGCCACCAGTCTGCAATGAGGTTTATCAACGTTCTGGCTTGAAACCTACCTCTATAACATCTTTATCAATGACTTAGAGGAGGTGATGGACTCATCAAGTCTACAGATAACATTAGACTGGGGGGGAACCAGTCAATACACTTAAGGGAAGAGCTGCCAGACAAGATAGACCTAGACAGGCTGGAGAAATGTACTGACAGGAACCTTGTGAAAGGAGGAGTTGGTAGAGAGCAAGTTGCACATGAGCCTTTCCGCACAGAAGGGCAAAAGTCTCCTCGGCTGAATTACCAGGAAGCACATGGTCTCAATGGTGTTCTCACCTTAGCCAGTAAATGTCTATGTCAATACTAAAATATTCCAACACAAAATTTTCTTTGCTGTTCAAGGTCAACATCCTAGAAAGAGTGCTCATCCTTGAGCATGCCATGCCAAACAAGACCAAGCATATCTACAATGTGTTGATTCTGCACTCTTATAGAATCAGGAGTTGCAAGTTGTGTGGTGGTGGTGGTGGTCGAAAGAAATTCATGACGGAATGGGTGTTTTCTATGTGACAAAATATTTTGGTATGGCTGTGCTGGATTTGTTCCATGTGGTACTCAGGATGCTGCTGTAAAATTATCTGGAGAAAGTTAACAGTGGGTTTTTTAGTCAAAAAAGCTTTTCCCAAGCTCTCATCCCTGCAATGCTCAGTGACTAGCTGACCAGTTGCAACTAGCCTTCTGATTCACCTCCAGTTCTCAGAGCATTAAGGGGAAGCTGTCCATGCGTGATGGTCTGCAAGCTCCTTTCACAAATTGCATTGCTGCAAGTATAACTTGTCCCCTACTTGCTGCCTTCTACTGTCTGCTTGTCCTTGTTAAACAGATCTATTCTTTCTACTTTGCTGCGTAGCCATAGCCACTGAGATTTATGTGGGCTCGGAAGGAAAATGGGCTACTCTCATGATTTCTGACATCCCCTGAGGGTTTGGAGATGTTCATTAGGAATTACTCCTGCTCCAGCATTGATGCTGCATAGGAGAGAGATATTTTATTTTAGTGGAGACTTTGAATTCAGTTGCATTCTGTTCCCAAATATACTGTGGAACAAGGGGTGGGTGGTGTCACAGATGAAACTTCACGATAGATTTCTCAGTATCAGCTAAACAGACAAAGCTCATGGATAGGAAGATGATAAAATGATAGACATGTTTGGCTGGAAAGGTCCTCAGGAGATTGCTTATTGTCACTCTCTGCAGTAAGGCAGTGTCAGGTGTACATAAACCTTTGATGACAGACCATTGCCTACTCAGCTGTGACAAACCCTCAGTTGCTCAGCTATTACAAATCCTGTATTTCACAACCACCCTGCAGAGCTAACTATAATGTGCAACTAGTCTTTCATTTGCAGCGCCTTCTTAAATGTGTAATAAAGTAATTTTGCTACAAATTAGAAGTATTTTTATTCTCTCTCTGGTGAACAGTGAGGATAGTTGATTACTATAATGAGCAGCAGAAAGACTGGGCTGTTGAAGCAGGGTAGTCTGTCTCCAGAGGTTTTGATTGTGTAGGATTTACTGGTACCTTTCTTACTTTCTTTGTCTGAAGGACAACACGATATAGATCCCAAATCTCTGCTGCCCATCTCCGATGGCTGACAAAAAGCACCAATAGAAGAGATGAAGTTTTCCCAGGACTACAGTGAGCTCAAACCAGTCTTTTTTGAGGGTCAGAAGTGACATACTTACAAAATCAAACATCTGGTGTTGCAGACAATGTCCAGAGCACGATAGTTTGGGAGACTGGGTACTGCAGAAGGGAGCTTGTTATGGCTCTTGTATTCACACAGATGCACTATGTCTGGTCCAGTGTCATCATGTAAACTGAGCTGGTGGTTTGGAGAAAGGCAGCTTTGAGCCTTCCTGTGAAGGTGATAATGCAAACACCTCTCCCAGCTGCTCCCTGTCTGCGTCATTTGCACCAAATGCCCTTCTGTTTGCTCAGAGGCAAACAGTCAGGAGGAAGCCAAATGCTGCATAAGCTTCGTGAGCTTGCTAATTATGATGGCTGCCTGGAGTTGCCGTGATAAATAGAAATACCACAGCTGAGTGCAAATGGACACTCTGGTGTTTGCTTTTACCTTGCAGAAGCAAACTGAACATGAGGGCTTGATAACATCTGATCCAAGCCCTTGGAGCATATCCTGACGTACGGTACCGTGAGTGATGGCATGTCAAATGGACCATTTGTATAAAGAAAGTGACCCAAACTCTCCCACAGACCCCATTTAGGAGAATTTGGATCTATACATAGACAAATAACACAGCTGAACAATTTTCTGTGTATCATATACAGTGACACATACTGCCAGTGACCTTGTGTTTCCAATCTATCACAAAAGATACTTATACTAGAAAAGTGCTAAGTACATTTGCGTAAATACAGAAAGTGGTCCTGTTTATATTTAACATACACATTTAAAGAACAATAAGATTTCAAGGTCACTATTTAGGAACAACTAGAGGTATTATTAATTTCACTTCTTTCTCTTTCACACCCTGATGAAACTCCTGAAACAGTACTTGTATATGTTGGAAATGGATGTATTTGTATGAGAACCCTTTGTGATTCTATACTTACAGACACCACCACTGTAGATATAAGCAGTCACTCAAATACCCGTATTTGTAATTTAACTAAAATTATGGGATGCGTCTTTAACTATTCAGCTCCTGTCACAACTCACCAATTGCTGCAATCAAACTACATATCTTAAGATTTACTGCCTACCCCCGCTGGAGTGAAATTTGCATTATTAAGAAAGCTGCTGCAACATGATGACCTTAATCAATGGCTAAAATGAATCTGAAATAATGAGCAGAGAACTCTGATTACAATCTACCATGATGGAAAAAAGATACACTGTATACTAGAAAGAGTGAAGAAGAATGAAGAGCACCACTGGTGGAGCACCTTATTCAGATGGTCACTAACAGCAACAGTAATCCTGAATCAAATATTGTATCCATTGTGATTTTACTGATCTTTGTTTTATTGTGCTTGTTGTTAAATATTATTCTGTATGTTAGAGTGTGGACAGTAGCTAGACGGGTGGCACTGTTACAAAGCCCTCCTTGCACATATAACATTGCTTAATCACATTTAACAAAATCTTAATAATTAAGTGAATCAACCAAAAATTTACCTTAAATTACAATTGGAATACAGTATTAATCTGTTTATAGGCACAGAAGCAAGCGACAGCCACACTGCCTGTCTGTGAGAAAGATGGATTGACCTTTGTCAGGGGGTGGATTGTGCTGGTGCATCCCTCTCACCTCACCTGGACCTTTCTGCCTTCCCAGGAATTCCCGTTAGGCCCCAGCCTTCGCACAGATGCAAGTAGCTGGATGGCTGAGTGCTCCCTGGCTGTACCAGGTACTCTGGTTGCCTAGCAAAGTTGGGGAGAGGTACACAGAGATACAGATGGTTGGGCATTCCCCAGTTTAGGAGATCTTTTGGCATGATCAGTCATTCCCTGACAACCTGGAACATGGCTGTTGGGCAGCTGGTGGAACTGACACAGAATTGTTGGCTAAGTCTGAGACTAAGTCTAGATCCAGCTGCACCTAGGCTCCATTAGGAGTATACAAAGCAAGGGAGTCTGTTCTGAATCTCTTGACTCAGGGGGAGGATTTCCTTATTCCCTGTGTTTCATCCATCAGACATAAACCATTGTCCAAATCTGAGACTAATATTGGACTCAGCTGCACCTGAGCTCCATCAGGAATTTAGAAAGCAAGGGGCCCACCCTGAACCTCGTGACTCAACAGGAGGGTCTCCCTTACCCTTCTCACCTTTGATCTCTATACTAAATATTACTAGTTTGATTCTATCTCGATTTTCCATTAGGCACAAATCGTTGACCAAGTCTGAGGCTAAGACTAGATCCAGTCACATCTAAGCTCTGCCAGGCATCTAGAAAGCAAGGGTGTCCATTCTGAAACTCATGACTCAATAGGAGGGTCTCCCTTAGCCTTTGTGCCTTCAGCCTCTGTATTAATCCTCTCTAACTCAATTTTACCTTGATTTTCCTCTGTATGTTCATCCATGCCATAAGTAATAGAGGGAACTTTGCCACTGAATTCTGTTAAGTCGTGCCTTTATAAATCACATTCGACTGCTCTTGCTAATAACTTTGATGGTCATTCTTTGAGCGACCCTAAACCACTCATTTTTCAGGACACATATCTGGTATTTATAGCTATATTTATCCCTAGTTATAGTCTTTATTCACATCTGAGAAAAACCTAGCATCTTCTGCTGCAAAGGAAGACTGTATCCTAAGAGTGCTAGAAGGTCACAGGAGGAATTTTAGAGCTGGCATTTCCTGAATTTACACAATCATTTCTTCTTATACAAGCTTATTTTCTGCTCATTTGTTTGTGTGTGCCTATGAGATATATGTGTAGGTTATTCTGTATATATTCATGTCCACATCCTCTTATTTTTTTTTTCTTTCCATTATAAAAAACATAATAAGGACTATATTTCATTTTTAGTATATCCATGCTACAGTGCAGGAAAATCAATTAGCTTTAGTCATCTCACTTTTCTGTAAAACTGGGATTTACAGTTCAGGTCTTTGCAGTCTTCCTGTGGAAAAAATGTGTAGCATCCGGATGTTGTTATTACTGTTATACGTTCTCTGTTACCTGTTGAAGAGGTTAATAGCTTTTTTTCCCCCAGATATTTTTGATCTGGGACTGTGGAAACTAGCTTAGGTACAGAGGTTTATTGCCCCATGTGAGCACCATGTATATGTGACTATACTGCACAAAGGGCCCACGTGGGCTCTGTTATTTCACCTCCACTGGTAGCATCTCGTGGGAAACAGAAGCACTGGAGATACTTAAGCAGGGCACTTGCATCTGATATGCAACTACAAGGTGTAGTATCCTCTTTGGGATGGCAGTTAGCTGAGATGGTGAGTTTAGGCATGAGTATAGAACTCTAACCCCTCTTATGGTGCTGCAGTATCCAGCTAACACTGTCCAGGAGTCTCTGTGCTGCTTCAGATGTATATCCCTATTCTAAAATGGCAAACAGCAAAGCTGTAGTATGCATTTTGCACTGCTCTGTTAATGGAGTGGAGCTGTCTGCATGCTGGGCTGTGTTGTTTGAGCCTGCTTGTTTTGCGGTCAGTGCATGGAAACTATTTAATGTAGGTCACAATATGCTACAATGCAAATAAAGCAAAATCTGGAGTGACTGCACTGTAATGTACGCATTCTCACATCTTGTCTTAAGTCACAGCTTGGAGACTGTTTATTTGCAAAAATAATTTCCTCTGTTTTGCAAGGGAAGCAGCTTCTATGCTAGTTCAGTTCTGTAGGAAGCATCAAAATGACAGCCTCTCTTCCTTTTCTGACTTCGCAGCCTCCGTTTTTATTGAGAGCCCTACTGTGAAGTACATGTTACCTTTTTTATCTTTTTTTGAATACCCCCTCCAGCATTCCCTCTCTGACTATCAAAGAAAACCCTTTTGTGAGTGCCTCACTGAAGTGTAGGTGCGATTTTGTTCCTCTCTATTTTTTGTGTGTGCCCAATGATGAGCATTTTGAAAAGCAACACAGAATCTGAATGCCTGAGCAAATCTATTTGGGCACCTGCTTCTTGAAAAAGAGGAAGAAAGAGAAGAGGATAAATGGCAGAGGTACTACGTGATTGTTGCAAACAGCTCTTTTCACATTCATGTTTTTTCAGAGCAATCTTTCCTTTTCTAGTGGTAACTACTTTTTTTTAGATAATTTTTTATTTTTTTTATTGCTGCTTTTCCAAAATCTGCTTTTCCCGGTGGAAATTAGTTAAAACTTGTGGCATTCTCATAAGTAATATGGTATGGTCCAGTTTGTCCCTGTACATCTCTTTGTATAGAAAGCTACAAACATGCCAACCAGTAAAATCATTAAGGTTAGGTTCTGTGCCAGAAAAAGGGATGTAAAAAAATGTGTGGGGTCCACCCGGTAGGCCGATGCTGTAAGTTGCATGAGCTTACACCAGTTCCTGAGCAGAGATTGTTTCCATCCTGTGGAACTTGCACCTGATGAGTTGCAATTAAGGTACCTCATCAGGTGTTTCCATCTTTCTTGGTTTCTGAATTTTGGCCTCTATCTCCGTTTCAGTGGCAATAAAAGACTAGGGAGATCAGGAAGGTGCAGAGGAAGTTAAATCCATCTGTGAATTGACTGCAGTGCTCACAGATCTCCTGGGAGCCAAATGGCTGTTGAGTCTGTGATGGTGGAGAGCTGGCCATGCTGGTTCTTCGGGGAAGGGAAGGACAGCTGTGAAGTGTTTCCCCAAATGAAGAATTTAAAGGAAACATCATGCCTGTCTTCTCCCATCTGTTCTATGTCATTAGTTTTCCTGTGGGAACGGTTAGGCTTATTTATGACTATATGCTATCATGGCAGTAGCAGAACATGTCTGTTACTTCATAATGTCCATTATAACACGGTCTAGGCTGAGTCTTGGAGTCCAGGTAGAGCAAATTAAACTGTACTGCTGACTTGATATTCAGTTCTAGCTCAGCACTGTCATGGCAGCAGTGAGTGCTCCAGTCTTTAACAAATGAGTGATACTATCTGCTTTCTTACACAGTATGTTTAGATTTCTGTGACAAAAAGCAACATCTAAATTCAGAGTGTTATTATAAAATCTTAGCAGTCGTAATAAAGAAAAATACTGCACCCAGCTGAAACTGTAAAGATAATTTAAATAGTGTTGCAATTATCTCATTTGTAAATTAAGCAGGACATTGCTGGTAGCAAATTTTATGTGAGGTGTTGTAGGGTTTTTAAATGACCATAAGTAGTCAGGGCATTTGCTCTGAGTGTATTGTGCAAGAAGGAATAAATGGCGGAATGATTTGGGCTTTTAAAACTAGGCTGACTAAAATGCTACAAGATATCCTGCATGGGTGGGCTCACTGACAGGCAGATGCATTCAGGAGCATAACGTGTCTTGTATGGCTCTGATTTATATGACTCTCTGAAGGTGCCTAAGGGATGGTTTACACACAAGCTTGCACTGTTTTAATTAAACCTGTTTTCAGTCTAGGATTTTCAGTTCAGAATAAAAGTTACTGTCATCAAGACAGCTGAAAAATGTCAAGCTCTGCTTTATGCATCCCATTGTAGGTGTCTAAGTGAAGTGGCACAGCTCTGCAGGTTATTGTACACATGGAAAATAGAGGGGTAGGCACTTCCAGAGTGAATGTCCTGTATCCCCTCAGGAAGGGGTTTAATTCCAATCACTCCAGAGCATGAGGAGATGAAGTAGACAACTGGAATGAGAGACCCAGAGCAGATGATGTAGTATTTCCTCTCATTTGTGCAATTTTTCCCCATTTCTGATTGTCCTTTCAGTGTTTATACACAGATTTACACTGTTGGGTGGAAATCAGACCCACAAATGAAAATCTTCAGGAAAAAACATGAAGAATATCCTGGATAAGAAATGAGGAATAATAAAAGCTTACTACAATATCTGTAGAGAAATTCAATAAAAACTGCGGAAAAAAGAGAAAATAAAAAAACAGTGAAAAGGTGCAGGTGGTGACTTCAGGAAGATGTGGCTGGAGATCCTGTGAATAGAACATAGGGAGGGTTTTGACCAAATTTGTAGGCTGAGCCTTGAGTTTTCAGAGAAGTCAAAGGGAGCGAGGCAGGCAACATAATGAAATTTTAGCACATAATTTTCTTTCAGAACATCTTGCCTTAGATACCCATGTGAGAAAGTATATTCTATTCATGTGCATATATATTAATGTGTATATATTATATATAATATATATATTAATGTATATATATAATGCATGTATATATGCACACATATATACTTATACATGTATATCCACCACATGCACACATATATAAAATGTATATTCAGTAGGCTTATGCGCACAGTAATTGGGTATGCATACACATATATACTTCTCTCTCCTTTATATAAGTACAACCCTAAATCGACAGAAAGAAGAAATAAATAGTAGTTAGATACTTATGCCACTTGGACTACCAGCACTGAACTCTTAACAGACGGATTCAGTTGTCTCTCAATCTCCTCCTCTGAGTTTAGCTCTCTGAGAAGCGGTGAGCTCCCCTGTTTTCCTCAGTGGTTTAAATTCTGTTTGCACAGATACCCAAAGATTCCAGGTCCCCATCTGTTGCCTCAGCCTATCCAGGATTTGCAAATGAAGTTGCTTCCTGGTGTCTGGTCTGGCAGACATGATCTGAGCCACCTGGCTGGCTCAGAGAGCTGGAAATAACCTTGAGACTGGAGCACAGATCTCAGAGAATCGTTAGGCTTGGATTCAGTCTTCTGTTTCAGAGATTTACATCTATGCTGCCTCACAGAAAAAAAAAGCCAGCACTCCTAGAGAGCTCCTTTTACTCCTGAACTGAGGCCACAGCAGCATCCACATACAGCAGTGTTTGCGGTCAAAGCCAACATCAATGTCCTGCACTCATACTGTTCAGGGCAAAGCAACTGTGTGCTGACCTTCAGGCTACTCTAGTCCCAGTGTAGCCCTAGTATTTGAAGTATCTAAAATAAAGAGCTGGAGATAGCTGGAGTTATCTAGAACTGTGCTGGAGGACTGAAGAGTATCTGCATCTCACCGATGCAATCTCACCCATGCTACTGCTGAGGTCTTAACCAGAAGGCTTAAGAGTAGGAGGAAACATGTTTTAGCAGAAAATAAGTTGTTTCAGTCCAGACGGGGATCCCAGGCAAAACTACAGGTGTGCAATTGGGGCATTGAAGAGGTAAATACATTGTCTTTTATAGTATTTATTTCTAAGAGCTATGGGACTAGAAAGAGAGCAGAAAAGAGAGCCTGCGTTTGCGGCTTAGTGGGTACGGCTCTTGGTTCTGAGGGTTCAGTTACAGATTATTATACAGTTCTCCTTCCTCATGAATAATGTTTATGATCACCCCTGGACAAAAATATTCACAGTGGTGATCAACAATAACCAAAAGTCTGGCCCAGCCATTCTGTAGAATGAGATGCAGCAGTCTGGGGAGGGACAGACTGGGAAAAAGGGTATAGAAAAAAAATGAGCTCTAGAAAAAAGGCATAGTTAATAGTTACTTAGTGTAACACCCAGTGAAGTTTTCTGGGAAACTTATAACAAACAAATTCAGTATTTTCCCATCATTACATTATGGAACTCATTGTCATGGGATATTGGGTGTGTGCGGGACAGATTCATGAGGAAAATATCTCTTGCAGCCTACTTGAAGCGTAATAGAATGTCTATTAAACATGAGAATCTGATATAACCTGTGGCCAAGGAAGACCCTAAGCAGCTGACAGAGAGAAGCACAGAAGGTTTGCTACTGATGTGCTTTTTCTATCCTAACGTCTTCCTCAAAGACTCTGCTATTGGTTGTTGTCAAAACTAAGAACTAGGTTAAACATGCCTTTGGTCTAACTGAGTGACACTCTTCCTGTGTTCTTGTAAAAGAAATCACAGATAATCCTGAAAACTGTTACTTTTAATGACGGAGAGGGAATATTTCACATATTTTTCCTGTTGCCTGGATGGCTCAGCATACTGCCACGCATGAAGTGTGCCAATAATCCCATTTAACTCTCCTTATTCCACAGGGTATTCAGATTCAAGACAACAGCTCCAGGCACTTAAAATACCATGTCGGAAGCCAAATAAAAAACAGCGATTAGAGAAAACCCCTTCTAAGCTGCTTGGGATTGATTGAAAAGTTCCTGCTTATGCCCCAGAATGTAACTGATATTTTGAAGCAAACTCCCTTTGTGTCTACCTCTTATGACGGAGGCGCAAGCAATTATAATTGCTGGTCTACAGCAAATGGTGGGACATGGGCAGTTTAAACCACTCTAAGTGCCACAAGAGGAAGTCTGTTCCTATTTGTTCTCCCCTCCAATCATGGGCACATGGACTCATGGATTCCTCTCTGTGCAAGCCCAGGCATTTCTGTGGCTGTACAGTCAGCTCAAGCAGAAAGATGATAGCTGTGTGGCTACCCAAGTGCTAATGAGTGGAAATGTGGGGCACAAGCTAAATCACTATTTTTGAGAGCAATGAGGCTTGCATACTGTCTCTCTTAAGATCTAATTACTAATCTTGCTTAGTAAGTTGCTTGGATGACACTGATTTCAGTTCAGAACTTGTGGAGTCAATGATCATTTATACAATATACACCGTGTGGACTATTTGGTCAGGAAGTGGAAGACCAAGGATTTAAATTAATGTTCATATTGTTCAGATTAAGAAAGGGGATTGTACAGCTGAGAAGGATATCCATGCTATAATTCAGATATACTCTTAAGAAGATCCCCTATATCCTTCCTGTTTAAAGCAGGGGTGAAAAATTTACAGGGTCAGGAGAGGTGAGACAGAGTATATTTCCAGCTTAGGCATTAGGCACCTCAAAAGGGGATGGGAAAGACTGTTTCTTTTCCCTGGATGATTTTTTTTTCCCTCCAGTGCTGATGTAGGGTAGGAAGTACACATAGTATCCCGTAACTGCGTCCAGATACACGGTTGTCCCTACTCCCAGGTACAGTATGAGGGTCTTTTGCTGTTCTTCCTTTGGATGCCATGAATCCTGCATGCCTGGCTGCACAAAAATTCAGGTTGAACAGCTCTGGAGGCGTCTTTCTACCTAGGTGAGCTTACAGATGGCAGTTCATGCACACTCCAGTACTTCTGGGAGGTATGAATTCAAACCATTAGTCTGAGTAAGACACTGAATTCAGCTTTATAATTTCCTGGACAAGATCTTGTGTAAAAGAGAGCTGTTGCAGAGGCCTTTTCCTCAAGAGAAATCCAAAAGCTTAAGCCAGATTCAGGTTTCAGGCTCTGAACTGCATGTCGAGAGCGGGTGTCTAAGTGCTCTAGTCTAAGCAAGAGGTGATGTCTCAGATGCATCCTTCCCTTTGGCTTTGTCTGTTGTGGCAGGGTGCAGTGTAGGAATCAAATCATGTCTTGTTTTACTCAAAGGGAACCTAAGCACCTGATCTATCTGACTGGAGTAAGGCAGTCAGGCATGCCACTGCTAAGCCCTGAACTACAAAACTGCTAGGACTGAATGCAGCCTGCCAACCTGATGTGGTCGCATAAGAGGAGTGGAAGAGTTTTAATTAACCAGATTCTAGTTACTGTAAACTCCAAATCCAGGTTGTTATTGGATCTTCAGTGTGTTCCCTTGAGTGCTGAAGGCTGCAGCCTGCTCGGGAAAGCCCAGTGACTGTCAGTCGCATAGAAAGACAACAATGGCTGTATTAGTACATGCAGCAAGCCTTCCCAGTAATTGAATGGGTCTGTAAGCAAGCTTCCAAATTTAATTGCATGTAAGGTTACTTATTTACCCTGAAAATGAACATAAAGGCAAAGAGATTTGAAAAGAGATATGTATTTTTATGTTAGGAATAAAGCCAAGTTCAGTGGTGCAGTGAAGATATTCCTGTAACTCACTCACATGAATTTTAAAAAAGGGGATGTCTATTTGGTGAATATTTATAATTTTTTAAATAATGGTAATTAAAACAGTAAGAAAAGAGGTGGTGGGAGGACATCATATACCTCCTATTCCTTGGATGAAAATCACAAGCTTCAAATACTATCATCAAAGATAAAAGGCTTGTTGTGTTGGCAACTTTACAGTCACTTTTCAAGCCTGTCAGATAGTCATGCTGTGGCATCAGCCATTGTTCTTCTGGAGGCCCTCTTCTTCTCTGAGTTGAAGGGAAAGAATCTGTCATCTTCTAAATGATATTACCTTCCCAAATTAAAAGGAGGGCAGGAATTGGCAGATCCATCTTTAGGTAAGGGAAACCATCTATTATTTATATATCTCTTTTAACCCTGCTGCTGTTAGTTCTGATTGCAGAAAAATCCAACAAGCTGCCACCCACAATAAAAAAATAAATAGCATTGAAAACAGTGCTTTGTATTGAATTAAAGTATTGGCAATGCAAAGCTCTTCCTTGATGTTGGGATCAAGGGAGATGCATTTGTATTGCTTCAGTCATGAGACAGAACCCATTCTTTTCAAAGTAATTGGCTGCCTGCTGTCAGAAATCCTTAGGAAAGTTTGGTGTGTTTGTGCAGAGCTGCATTGTCTTGCTTTATTTATTTAGAATAGGGTGTTGCCTGTAGCTGGACCTCTTCCGTCAGAGTAAATGTCTACCCACAGTCAGCTACTGAGTTTTGATTATGGGTATATGTGCTTGCTTGTATGTTGCAATGTATTTTTTCTGGTTTTGTGCCTTTAAGCTGTTTTGGTGAGAACTAAAATAATCCTCTGTGAACATGGAGCAAACTGAATTCTAAAAGATTTCCACTTCAAAATTTACAACAGATACTTCTGAAATCCTTGTTCAGAGGAGTTTTGGAGGAGATGTGGCCTCAAAAGCAGCTCAAATGCCTCTAGTCTTCTGACTAGAAGCTCAGAAATAAATCTCACACACCATCTGGCAGGGAAAAGTAGCAGACTTAGACTGTGGAGAGGAAATGAGCCATTGACCAAATGTTTCCCACTTAAGTATCATTCAATGGATATTTGCCCCCTTCTCACCCTGAGAGCTCAGATTACCCAGTGAACCTCTTTGCTGCAATATGAAATGTGTGTGTATCTGAGAAACAAGCTTTCAAGAAAAGCTATTGATAGCTGATAGTTTAAAAAAAAAATCCCACAAAATGCAGAAAAACAGTTGGCTAGTTCCAGTGAAACTTCATATGATGAACAATACAGACTAGAACTGAAGTTCTGCATTAAATCATGAAGCAATTATAATCAAAAGGTTCTTGAGAAGATATGATAGGAAATCCTGGCATTCCCCTGCAATAAAACAGTCCTGCAAGGCCCTTCTTCACTCATGAGTCTTTACTGAATTAAAGGAGGAAAATAGGACATACCAGCTGATAAAGCAGATAAAGAAGTAATAAATTCTTAGTATTATTGACCAACCTGCCTCCTTTTGTAAACGTGTTTCTCATATTGAAGGGGCATATTCTGCCCTCATCTCCACCCTGAATCACTGAATTTTTGAAACGTAGCCTAAAAGTAAAATGAAAACCAAAGGCTATGTCTGATATAATTAGCATCCTACTAGCATCCAGATTTGTTGTTTGTGGTAAGACAAGGAGAAGATCAGTATTGCGGGGCTTTTACATACACAGTTGGAGGGTTTTTTCAGATTATGAAAAGAGTTTCTGAATTTTGAGCTCTAGAAATTCAGGAAAAATATATTTATCCAACTTCTGCATGTGACAGAATTTCCTTCATCAGCCAGCTGCTCTGTACTTTTCTCTAATTTCAGATACCTAAAAACAAATAGTCTATCTCTGGGCTAGTAATCCAGATACTTCCTCTGTTTGATGGAGAGGAATAGGCATCTCCAAAATATGACAGATCTCAGACTATGCTAACTAACATGGCTGGGTGAGTCATTCCCTGTGGTGCCCATCCCAGTGCAGATGCTTTCCAGGAATTAGTTGGAGACCACTAGGCACTGAAGGCTGCACAGCAGACATAATAATTTTGCTTCCAAATTCAGGTCAGTACTATGAACCTGGTCTAGATTCAATTAGTGACCTGCTACAGAGGTGAAAGCCTGAAGAGCCCATTGGTAATTCCCTGAGTTATTTGGTCTCCCAAAGCAATTTTGTTTAGCTTGAAGCCTATTCTTCCAAACTACTGATTTATATTTTAGCTGAGTGCAAGCAGGATTTTAATCATTAAATGTAATAATAGCATTTGTTCTTATAGGGTAAAATCAGCTCAATCCATACCCAGTAAAGAAGGCTGAGTAATTGAAATAAAAGCACACTACTCCATCCCTTCAGGCATGTAACAATAATAGCTAATAGTAAAGATGATGTATCTCATCCCCTTAGAGATCCTTGAGTAATTTGTCGGCCGACAAAAAGATCATCTATAGCAGCTATTCGAAGTGAGCAAGATGGTTTCTGTCTAATTATATTTCTTTATTTACACTTTGGATTGTATTACTACGTTCTGTGCTGAGGGTAGCTTTGCACGGGATACCTGTAACTAGAAAAATTACACATATATGCTCACACACTCTCACTTGTGCACCCACTCACATACTTTTCCTCTCATAAAAGACCATATTGTAAAATTAATTTTTTGTCATAATTTGAACTGTGTAGAACAAAGCATGTCAGAGAAAGAACGTTTATTTAAATGCCTGAATTTCAAGATAGCGCATCACTTCTTCACTTTCGTGATGGTAAATGTATCAAAGCAAATGTACTTGTGCTCAGAAAGAAAAAAACCCACAAACCCGGTAACTGCTGCTGGCAGAATCTAACTGCTGCTCCTGTGATGAAAATAGTGGAACCAATGTATTAAGAGAAATAAACATTAGCTATCTAAATGGTAACAGACCCCTCTATATAAGAATCAGCCTTGTTGGACACAGCCAAAACGTAGGACACAGTTTGCCTGATTCAGGCACTGATTCACACAGAATCTTATGGTGGTTATTTAATTTGTGCTGTAGTATGTTTCTGAAGAGTGCTATATACACCAAGAGCAGAGGTAGATGACCCTGAAGGTTTCAGGGGCAGAACAATCAAACGAAGTTGTCTGTTCCTGGGAAAGCAGGTTTCTTCCTCAAGAGGTCTTAACTGGTACCTATCTCTCTCCATGGAACATAAAAACTTCCCATAGAAAAACTGCTTCACCTGGCAGTTTAAATGTAGGTACAAGTAAGGCATTTTGAGTTAGCTGGATCAGATCATTCTCGATTATGAAATCAAAGTACTCAGGTGAGTTCTTGCCTTGCTATAGACCCTTGGCTATTCTGTGGATCCATACAAGCAGAAGTATTTCCTTTTGCCCAGTTAGACTGTGGAAGGTTTTGGAAGATTCCTCTTCTAATTCAGAGATGTGCACCATGTATCATCTGGTTTATCATTACCCGTATTCTTATCTAATAGCTCAATTAATTTTCTGTGAGACTACATAAACAGCTTGTTTCCACAGTACCTTGTTATGCTAGCATGGGAAGGGAAGTGTGCTCAGGCTGCATGTGGATAGAGGGAAAAAATTACTTTGAGAGTGCAGGTGTTAGTGAAGAAAAAGATAAAATGGAATAAAGAGTGATTAGTTTGGGGAAAAATAAAAAAGCACGTAGTGAATGAATGTAGATGTCTAATTTAGGTGAGAATGAATGCAAAGAAGTGGGTAATTTTGAAAATACTTGAAAATACAAAGACAGAATGTTATTTTAGGTTGCATTTAAAAAACCAAGACTGTGGCAAAGAGATAACAGTCTCTCCAGGTGAGTTTCATGTCACCTAATTCTAGGGCTTGGGTACATCTCCAGATTAAGGCACTTCAGGTTATGTTTGTAAGTATGCCTTCCACATGCAGGTACAGTTGCCTGAGATTCATTTTGGCAATAAAGATCTCTTCTTCTAATCAATTACCCCCATGCAACAGGTAAGAAGCCCTAAGGTATTGTGAGTAGTATCCAACTCCTCTCCAACAGGCAATGGGTTCTTCAAAGTTTCTGTGTCTCATTTACCATACCCTCTGGTATCTTAGGGCATGTCAAATTGCCATGGATGATGGCTTAACATAGGTAACTGAATCCTACTCAAAGTGTATTTAATACTGGAGGAACCACGTGTACTAAAGCAATAGGCAGGATAGTCTGCACGAAGGAGTCTATCTACCACCCTCTGACTATGAATGAAAGATGGAGTGGTATAAAGAGCAATGAAATAAGGAAAATTCTGACCAAACTTTCTGAGGAGGGAATGCTATTAAGATTATGGAACAGTCTTGCTTGGGAAATTATATCAGCACCTGGCACTTTAAAAATTTGATAGTGTAAAACAATAGCAAAAGTGATTTTCAACTCATTTGCATTGTAGATACTCACTTTACATAAAGGTCTTCTGCTTCCCCCTCTGATAACTGTATTTGTCCCAATTACTTTTTGCAAATGAAATTCAAGATGAATTCAACTGTTTTTCCCTGTTTATAAATCATTTTCAAGCTTAATTTGTATGGAAGTATTCATTGCACATAAGTATTTGCCTACTAGTTTATGAGGACAAATTACAGATGACAACTTGTTCGTGAACACTTATTTCAACTCTTTATTACTCCTGAGTTGTGATTAGTCATCCATATCACATGGTATTGAACTGACTGTTACTTTTTAATCAAGAAAACAATGATTAATGATGGCAATTAACTGATAATGAGAAACAAGAATAATGTGTAGTTCAGGACTCTCAAACATTTTTAAATAAACCAGCAAACATTTGAAGACTCACAGGCAACCAATATGAGTATCCTAAGAGTATGAGCATGACTAGCTTAATATGTTCGTCGATGAACCATGTATCTCCTCCAGGTATTCCTAAAAACTCATACTGCCATTGCAACATCCGAAAGTTTTCTGGGGCTAACACTTAAGTAGTTTGTTGTTCCATGTTGTATTTGCTCACTTTTCAGGTGAAGGATTTTATTAACACTGCATTCCACCCTGTGGCCTGCAGTACTCTTTGATGTAGTTTTTTGGGGTCTTTCTGAATTCCAGTCCTGCATAGTATGTGTTAATTCCCAGTTTTGATCCTGACTGGATCTATACCAAAAAAACTTAAAAAAAATCAACAAAAAAAGACAAGAAGCAGCTGTGCAGGTTGCAGACAAGTACTTGTCATTTTTAATTTACTTGGTTGAAATATCCACTGGGAACCCCAGAAGAACCTTGTTCTGGGCTAAGGAGCAGAAGGTGTCACTGCTCAAAGAGTGACGGATGCTTCATAGTTGTGACGGAAGCAGCTCCAAGCACCAGCAAGTATGTGACAGAAATATACTTGCCTTGACAGCAAAATGGATGAGAGTACTTCGTATATCTTTTAACAGCTCTTCTCTCTCTGATTTCAGAAAGAAACAATACATAAAACACTTAAATATGTAATATTTCTGCTAATGATGTCTCTCTTGCTGAAGACAGTTTTGACCTTTTTTCAAATTGGTTGGGAAAGAAAGTGAAGCAGAATATTTATTTACAATCTCTACAGTCTCTCTTTTTACAAACATAGCCAAGCTACGAAAAGAAAAGCCAACCTGATTACGCTTACTAGATGACAAAAATCCAGAAGACTCTGGAGCCACCAGAGAAGCAGCGGAGCAATTGGCACTGGGGAAGCAGGGGAAAATTCTTCTCTCTCATTCCCTTACTGCCCAGCATACTGGGACCAAAATGCTGTGAGCATTGACAGATGAACCAACTAGATCATGACTCCAAAGCAGATAGTGTTAAGCTGATCACACCAAACAAAGTTTGGCTTAGCAAGCTGCAAAGGAAAACTTTTAATTGTTGTCTGGCAGCTTCAAAAAGTGATGGGCAATTTAGGCAACTTTATGAGCAGCAGAGCAAATGAAGCCTGTTTTCCTAAAGATTTGCTCCATGAAGCTGGATTCTCTGTGATCTAATAAGGAATGAGTACCAACTGAAGCTTCTCCACCAGCTAAGACATTGATAATGGCTCTATCCCAGGTTGATTCTTTGGTGTGTGTAGTAATGTATGTGCCCATGTTGTGGCCTTTCGTTTGCTTTCAAACTGTCCTTCTAGTCCTTATTTATTGTAAGAATATAATGTTTTGGGACTTCTGCTTGACTCTCAGATGTAGGTGTAACTGACGAATGAATCTGGAAGGGACTGGGAAGGGGTGAAAGAGCACACCTCCACCCTAAGCATATAGACAAACATAGAAAGACAGGATAAAACCATGATCAATTTACATGCATTTTCACAGGCAGGTAGTATTGTGCGATCGTAACTATAAGAAGACTTGATTTAATTAGGTAAAAAAGAGATACATACACTTTCTTTCTGTAGGTAGACCAGCATTTCAGTTTGGCTGTGCAACTGCTGTCATCTGAGGCAGACAGAACAGCCTTGAACAGAAAAAAACCCTGCCACCCCGCTGCCCCCAATAGGTAGAACAGATGAAATGCTGTGAACACACAAATGAACAAATGAAAGCCCAATTGCAGAGCGGGAATTTCTGAAGCATCTTTCCTTAAGATGAGTGAAGGAGTTGAGTACAGTGGACAATGAGTCAGAACCACAGATGTTCACAGCCACTTCTAAGCTATGCAAAGGACATACATTGGGCTGTACTGAGTCATGGCTCTGCCTGCCTGATCAAACCAGTTCAGTAGTATGCTAGTGAGAGTGGCTGATGGCAGAGTTTAGGGAAGACTGTAAGATTGGGATTAAAATGTAATTGATATTCCCGAATGAATTCACTCAGGATTGACCAGGTTAAAGTGCCAGGGGCTTCTCCACTGAAGATGGGAGTGCTGTGTTTAACGGCTCTTGGTAGTTTTTTCTTCCATAGATTCTGTCAGTTTTTTAAGCTTGCTAAACTTGAGCATCCTGACTATTATGTGGCAGAGGGTTCCTCAGTTTACCTACAAATGGTGCAAAGAAGTATTTGTCAATGCGCCACAGAACTTCTTCCCTGCCCCTTGACTGCCGTCAGACCTGCTTCATCACTTCAAATCTGTCTGGTAGTCACTGGGCTCTCTCACTTGGCTCCCCAGGCTGCTTGGATATCAACGGACTGTGTGTTGTCAGTGTGGACACAGTCCCTGCCTGCCCTGCTGCCATCCTCCACTCCCAGATGTCCTTTCACTGAAGGGCAGCCCTGCACGCACCCTGGTACTGTTCCACTTTGTCTGTTTTGGACCTTTTATTCCAGCTCCCCTGGATGCTCTTATGTTTTTGCCTTGGAGAGTGACCAGTTGATCCCTCTTCATCTTCACAGGATTTTACAGACTTAATTTCTCTTGGTACCTTACTTTCCCCGTATATAAATCAGCAATAAAGTCCTTGCTTTCCTCTGTAAAGTTGTTTATGATCTAAAGATGAGAAGTGTTATGTAGGAGCTGCCTAGGCGTAGACCTTGAGGCATCTCCCACTGAAACCAGTAGGACTAGACACCTATGTACCTGCATGGAACCCACTCCCGCTATAGATATGTTATTGTGATGGGGTGTTAATATTCCCTAGCTTCAGCAGTCAAAATAATAGGCATTAATATAAATTGAATATAAATCAACTGAGATACATGAGTAGTTTCAGCTCACCTTATAATCCCTACGGTGTCCACAAAGAGAATCTAAATTAATTACTTAGATGGCCAGACCTAACTGGTTGTTTTATGCTAGGTGTCAGAAAATTAATGGCTAATTTGCTTGTGTCCAGACTGATGGATCCAGTATTAGCCCTTGCTAATAAGTAAAGTATTTGGTTCTAAATCATTAGAATAGCAAATATTTTCCTGCTGCAGCCTTATAATGATGCTATTTAGCATGTGCCTGAAAAGGCTTTTTGGGTAAAAAAGGCTTAAAAGATTAAAGATAAGAGGAAGGTGATATAATTCAAGAAATTATCTTCTGCATCTAGTCCAGATATCAATTAATTGTAATTATTCCTTAATTTCCAACAGGTTAGGAAAAAAAGCTGGCTTTGAATTGATAAAAATGATTTGTTCCTACTCTGCTGTGCTTTAGTAATCTCATATATATTTCAACCTGCCATGAGGGTACTGAATATATGGCATATTTAGCTCTGTGTGAACCTAAATTATCTTCTTGGAATATACTTTATTAAAGACATGAGTATTTTTACTGATATCTTTCGTTTTAGCAGGCTGAACCTTCTGGTCCTAATCACAAAAGAATGTAATATCAAAGATTTTCATAGGAATATGAGATAATATGACATTGAGACATACCTCATTTTTATGCTTTTGGTTTAGATGATTAACTCCGCTTCTGTTTCAAGGAATGATTATAAAATTAAAACAAAATCTCACAAACTCTACCCTTCAGATTTATTTCTCAAATATATCACCTCCTTCTTAATGGTTTCTGTTCCTGGTGTTTAAATCTTGAAATTACTGCACAGGACAGCATACTGCCATAAAATCTACAAAATGTGCAGACAGCTGAGAAATGCAAATTGTTTTCAGGTTTTACAGGAGTCTGCACCAGGGATAAAAGGAAACAGATTTTTTTTACAACATAGGGAAAACAAAGGAGTAAAAGAGAAAAAGTTTTCAAGGTCTTGCAGAAGTTTATGCTCCCATTAAAACCAGCCTTCCTCCCACTCACTGCATTACATTTGGGGAGTTTGAAGCAGCACCCCTGCGGTTTCATCTGCTTGTAGAACACGCTAATGATGGCTTCGCTATTAGAGCTAGCAAATATGAAATGTGTAGAAGGAGATTTGAAGAGAAGACGAGGAGACGAATAAATCTGGGATGTATAAGTCCACATATCCACAACTCCCTTCTCCCCCTTGCAGGCTCTGCCGGGGGGGGGCTTGTCCTATAATTTTTTCCACGTAGAAGAGAGGGAAGCAGCCTTACGTGGTACCTGCGCCGGGTTCGCAGAAGGGCTCGGCCCGAGGCCCCGGCCCC
>NW_009928747.1:112372-117561 GCF_000696875.1 Nestor notabilis
AAGCAGGGCCCCGGGCTCCCTCTGTAGTTCAAGATGGGAATTATAGACACCTTCTGGAGCCCAGTTGCCCTAAAGAAACCAGAAGGCGAGTCGTTTCTTTGTGCACCCGGGCTTGCTGCAAGCGGGGAAACAGCCTGGAGGAGGGGGGAAGTCTTGGGGGGCCCCCGACCACCCGATGTGGGGAGGCAGCAGGTCTGTCTTCTCCAGGGCTCTGATGGGGAGAGACACTGAAGAGGGGCTGGGAAGCGGTAGGGTGTGTGTGTGACACACTCAGGTCAATGCCTGAAGCCCTGGGGGACACATCTGCAGTGTCTGCTCTATCCTGCCTGTCACTTCACGGGTGTAGCATTGCTCTTGCCTCAGAAAACGCCTTTCTTTAAACTACAGATGTCCTTTATTAGCACATCCTGCTTTGTTTGGAGATGGTCAGTCATGGCACATGCAAGAAATGTCAGGGTGCCCCTGCAGATGTAGCAGGGGCATGATGCCCAGAGCAAGTGTGATCCTGGAGAGAATCAAAGAAAGTCCCAGGAAAGCTAACAAAAAACAGTGCTACCTCAGGCTTGATTATGAAGTAAGACCAAGAGATAAGTCATGCACTGTTGGTCCCTAATTGCTAAAACATCATTGTCAAAAGCATATCTTGAAATGCTACAGTAGTTGTCAGCCCTGATGGGCTAAAAGAACCTTTATCTTTACCTCCTTTACCGTCCTGCCTTTATCAAGTAAAAAAGACATATCGGAAAATCAAATCATTCACAGATGGGAGATTTTCTCTAGAGAGCTTATAGAGAAAGAAATATTCATGATTCCTATAAAAAGGCTTTGTTCAAAGATAATTTTGCCACTGTTGCTAGGACCAGAGACCAACAGGTGGAGCAGAGCAACTGCTTCCCAGTAAGTGCATGAGTGCATAAAATCAGACTAACTCAGAAACAGACAGACTTCATAAAACTAAGTTTTTGCCACTTTCTAGTTGTCACCAATCTCTTCAGTCATCAGCCATTTGTGTTTCAATACAAGTGGGAGAGTCCTCTCTGAAATAGGTGTGGGCTTCTTGCAGTTTTTGTGCTCTTTCCACAGACTTTATTTTTTGCTATTTTCTAAAAAGAAGGTTAAGAAGGATGAATTTGGTGATGACTTCAGAAATAAGTCACTGGCACATGCTGTTCGGTCAGGTGAGAGAGCTTTTAAAACCACACTTGTATTTCTCCTTTTTTGGGATTTTTAAGTAAACGCTCTTTGCATTACATTGTATGCTCAGAGCAAGTTAAATAAAGGACCTCATAACACAACTTTAACCCCTCCTCCTTGATATCTTTGCAAATCTTTTCCAACTGCCTCCTTAGCTGGCAGTACTGTCACTAATTGATGCCTTACAAGATTTGTCCATTAGATTCCTGCTAGGAAGAGAAGAACTGGTCATTTGTGCCCCTTCGCTTTAAATTCCCTGCTGGCACAGTCTGCCCTGGGTATGCCAGAAGTAGCTAAAAGCAGCTCATGAGGGACTGTTCCTGCCTGAACAACC
Organism: Nestor notabilis; assembly: GCF_000696875.1. Taxonomy (NCBI): domain Eukaryota; kingdom Metazoa; phylum Chordata; class Aves; order Psittaciformes; family Psittacidae; genus Nestor; species Nestor notabilis. Next base: position 113,901 of record NW_009928747.1, read on the forward strand.
CTGGGCCAAGCTTCCTCTTGCCCCAGTGCTGTTCTGAGCAGCATTCAATGGTTTTTGGTGTGGGGGTGCAGAGGTGCACTGTGGTGACCCAGTGATGCTCGAGGAGCTGGACTGCAAGCACAAGCCCGCCTCCGTGCTAGAGCTGGTGGCCAAGGATAGCAGCATGGCCACCATGCACATCCCCATCCTCGAAAACAGTGACAACAGCCCTGCCTTCTCACAGTGGTCAGTCATGGTGGAACTGCCCAAGAATGCACTGCCCAGCTCCCTGCTGCTTGACCTATGTGCTGCAGACACCAAGAAGGGTCCAACGATGGGGCTGCTGAGTGCCCAAATGACTGATTCCTCTCTGCTTCAGCTTCCCTACCTGTAAACTGAGAAAACCAGATTTGTTCACCCTGTAAAAGTGCAGGCTGTACTGCAACTAAGTATTACAGAGATATTTGTGCCATATTGATGTTTACTATTGAACATTTATTTTGTTCTTGCAATTCAGTCTTTTTTAATCTGAAACTCTTGTTTCTGTCATGCTGATATTTAAATTTATGCAGAGGAATAAGTAAAGACATATTTCACCTATAGGAGAGCCAAGTTCTTGTTTTTTTTCATCATTCATGTCTCCAGCTGGAAGAAAATTCTGCTTTAAATTTAAAGGTAAATATGTATGCATATATATATATACAAGCTGGAAATACTGCATTTTATATTCTTGTGGTACCCAGAAAAGAAAGTTTCAATGATTTCCTTCTATTTTTAGTGCCATAACCCTAATCTGAGTGGCAGGTTAGATCTTGAAGCTGATGTTCCAGGCACAAAGGGTGGCCCAAATGAGAAAGGTATGGAAGGAGCAATGTTGGTGAGTGCCATCCTCCCTTTGACATGCCACTTGCATCCCCAGAGTCCCTTGAGCCATAGGCTTTGTGGCCTTCTGAACCCTAACCCTAACCTGAATTGCAGATTGCAGCTGAGGCTGAGATCAACTGAGTGTGAAGGGCAATAGAAGAGAAAACAGTGAATTTAATGATAGTCATTCCGATATCCACTGAGAAAGACTAAAGAAGGCACCTTCTGAGATGATGGAAAATCAGGTTGGAATAAATAAAATTTAACATCTCATTTTTGGAGTACAAGACATAAATTGCAGCAATGAACTGAAACAAATCTTATCATTCTCCTTTCCAAAGTCCCTGGATTAAGAAAGTCAGGAATGTTTTTAAAAGCAGAGATGTCTGACCCTCTATTTACCAGTCTTCCTGAGTCATCAGTGAAATGTCTTAGTGATGTTCCCCAGATATGATGAAATCACAGAGGATTCTCAATCCCATGTTTAACACTTTCAAACCCTAAAGTGGCTGACTCCTGAATGCTTCAGTTTTGGATGCGCAGTTCGGCATGCTGGAGAGAGGCATGAGAGTGAGCAAGTGCTGAGCATTGTTTAATTAAGTTTTTTTCGAACCTGTGAAGCAGAAAATGCCAACATCAGTATCAACAAGTAGTCCTGAAACATTTGGTCTATGTCTGTCCATGTGTGTTTCAAAGTGCATGTCACGTGTATGCCCTGTAAAAAAATAAAGGAGATATATGAACAACTGAACTTCTGAGTGCTAAATCACATGTATTACATAGGCATATGTTTATTACAGCTCACTTCATATAGGTGGTTCTAGGATCCTAGCATGATTTTATGATATATATTACCTTCTGCAAAATCAGCACAAAGAAATATACTTATATATACTTATATACTTATTTGTAAATATAATAAATTTGAGGGGTTTTAGAGCAAAACCACCTAGGATCTTCCTATTGCAAGTGTGGTATTGCTGATAGAAGCATAATGTTGTGAGAAATCAACTGCTGATATGAGAATATATTATTTATAGTTCAGTAAAATATATCAGATGGTTGAATTCTGGAAAAATACCTCATGTTAATTTGAAGGACTTCAAAATATTGCTTCATTTTTGGGTACCGTATCCTCTGCAAAGGAGAAGACATACAAGGATGCAGAGAGCTATCACAGTTCTTATGTCCAACAGTTGAAAACAAGGAAAACACTTCTGCATTATGAAAACAGTTACACAATCGCATATTCTACAATGCCAATTTATCAGCACATGCCTCAGTTTGGAAAGTCTAATTTTCATCCCCACAGCCAAAGCTCAAAGAGTGTTATTACCAAGTGAACATTCCTAAACCTGAAAGACTGCAGAGTGTATCTGAAAGATTTCTAAATGATGGGCAGACGAGCCCAGGAACTGGCCTGTCAAGACAGCACAGAGAAGTAAATCACCCTTCACAGGACACTTTACTCGTAAGTGCCTCCGAAATAGGAACATCATTCTGAAAGAGCAATGAAAAGGTATCACAGAGTATCATAAAACTGTACTGGGTACTTTTGTCCGTGTTTATGAGGAAATTTTGCCAGCTGAGATGTGTAAATAAAATCCCAGCAAGATCAAACGTTACTTTAAATTATGGCAAAACCAGTGTCTAGACAAATCATTTTTTTTAAATTATCGTCTGTACTTTGTCAATGCATCTAAGTGAAAACCATGCAAAATTAGTGCTGCTAGGAATTAAAATTAAATAAGCCCAAGTCATGTCTTTATACTGAAATGATTATGTAAGTAAGTGAATAAAAAGATTTAAGTGTACATCTGCAGTCAAATAAGCCCTGAAGTACCTGTTGTCTGATATATCAGATGGTATATTTATATAATTTTCTTCTTTTTAAAAATAGCATCAAATTGGCCTTAGGTCTGCATCTGAAAAGGTGCAGGTAGGCTTTTATGCCCACACAGCTGTGTGAGTTCTGTGCCTACTGTATGAGTAAAGGCTCCTGGCATTAGGACGCTGAGAAAATCATAGAAATAGCTGTGTTAGAGGGATGAGGAATGTAGGTTATCTAGGAAACTATTGTACACAGACATATTAATATGAATGTCTCTGTATACATACAGATAAAACTTTTTAGTATTTCTTTTACTGATTGTACAGAGTCTGGCTGGGATGATGTTAACATTCTTAACAGCAGCCCTTATGGTTCTGTGTTTTGGATTTGTGAATATAACAGTTTTGATGATGCAACAATGTTTTGTCTATTAGTGAACAGTGCTTGCACAGACTCAAAGCTTGCTCTTTTTTATCACTATGCCCGGAAAGTGATTAAGAGAGCAGTGGGCAAGAGGTGGTGAGGAGACACAGGCAGGACAGCTGACTTGAACTCTCTAAAAATTGGAAAATTACTTAAAATTGGATACTAGGCAACAAACTGCTATTATTAGGCCAACTGACCCAGATGAAGATAATTTGAGGACAGGCTTGGGGATCTTTATCGTCTAGCTAAATAAAGAAGGAATAGAGCAACGATTTTCTATTTGAAAATGCATGCTTTCTCCTGGTAGCTTCCTGGATCATTTTATAAGGAGTCGCTTTTCAGAGGAAAGACATAATTCAAGCACTTCACAACACCAAAAAAGAGAAAAATATCCAAAAAGTAATATAAATGGTCAATGATCTGGGACCAGTAAGTTATTTTAGTGGATGAGTTAGGATGCTATTTATGCACTACCTCAATAGCATAAAGCACTCCAGGAGGTAGTTACATTTTGGCTGCATGTTTTCATGTGCTGAGGCACATGAAAAACGGCGAGGTGGT